>NW_027771517.1:0-294 GCF_054177405.1 Leptonychotes weddellii | reverse complement strand
TTCCTCTCCGCGTCTCTATTCCCAAACTGGAGGCATAACTAGGGACAGCACTGGATGGTGAGGCCAAGACAGGGAATTTTTCTAGACCACCCCCGCTCCCCAGCAGCACCACCTTCCCCAGCTCCCCCTCCCAGGCGGCAGTGACTGACTATACAGGAACCCCTGGCCATGTCAGTAATCCTGTCATAGCCCCCAACTGGCAAACAGGGTCTCTGGGAGGGGCAGGCTCTTCTTCTAGGGGCCAACTGGGTGTCCAAGGCCGCCTCGAGGCTCAGCAGGGCCAAGGCAGCCCCC
>NW_027771516.1:0-294 GCF_054177405.1 Leptonychotes weddellii | reverse complement strand
TTTCAATGCCTTTGCCCTCAAGTTCTCAAAATATTCTTACTGCATCAGAACAAAGATTTCATAAGTCTTTGTTTGGCATTCTGTAATCCCTTCCAATTTTTATTTCCAACTTAATATTATTAGATTTCATAAGTAAGGCAATTTTCATTCTTAAGAAATACAGCAAAACCCATACACTCTAGACAATTAAGCAGTATTATTAAAGGCTTGATAAAATACATAGTATTTGGTCTTTAGAATATCTTTTAAAGTCTGTATATATACTAAATCTTTATATGTGGTCTTGAATATTTA
>NW_027771515.1:0-294 GCF_054177405.1 Leptonychotes weddellii | reverse complement strand
TGGAGTATTTTGAAGCAAATCTCAGCTGTCTTATAATTTAATTTATAAATATTTGAGTATGTACCCCAGTAAAGAGATGTGAACTCTTAAAAATAAAACATAACCCAAATGTCCATTGAGAGATGAATGGGTAAGCAAAATGTGGTATATACATAAGATGGAATGTTACTCAGCCTTTAAAAGGAATGGAGTTCAGGGCGCCTGGGTGGCTCAGTTGGTTAAGCAACTGCCTTCGGCTCAGGTCATGATCCTGGAGTCCCGGGATCGAGTCCCATATCGGGCTCCTTGCTCAGC
>NW_027771514.1:0-294 GCF_054177405.1 Leptonychotes weddellii | reverse complement strand
TATCTTAGCTTCATAAAAGATGACAACTTATGGGGTGCCTGGGTGGCTCAGTCG
Source organism: Leptonychotes weddellii (assembly GCF_054177405.1). Taxonomy (NCBI): domain Eukaryota; kingdom Metazoa; phylum Chordata; class Mammalia; order Carnivora; family Phocidae; genus Leptonychotes; species Leptonychotes weddellii. Next base: position 240 of record NW_027771514.1, on the reverse strand, counting down.
GTTAAGTGTCTGCCTTCAGCTCAGGTAATGATCCCAGCATTCTGGGATTGAGCCCCATGTTGGGCTCTCTGCTCAATGGGGAGTCTGCTTCCCCATCTGCCTCTCCCACTCCCCCCTGCTTATGCTCTCTCTCTTGTTCTGCGCACTCTTGCTCTCTCTCTCAAATAAATCAATAAAATCTTAAAAAAAAAAAAAAGATTACAGCTTAAAAAACCCAGAAAGAGAAGTTTTCTAAGATTT
>NW_027771513.1:0-294 GCF_054177405.1 Leptonychotes weddellii | reverse complement strand
TGGCAGGCAGGACATCGCCTCTCCCTTACTTGCCTGGACGGTGAGAGAAAGCTGGGGAAGGCTTTTGCCCTGGGCGGTTCTTTCAGCCCTTACCCTTGTGTGGATGTGTGGACAGAGGACCTGCTGGATGTGCTCATGGAAACCTCCCCATTCCTTTTGCGGGTGGCTTTTCCCGACTGTAACCCTTCTTTTCTGTCCTGTTCACTTGTATGTCCACGTCTGCTGTCCTGGATGCCGGAATGAGGCCCAGGTGGTTTGGGGACCCACCGTCCTGATGTTCTTGTTGTCTCTATG
>NW_027771512.1:0-294 GCF_054177405.1 Leptonychotes weddellii | reverse complement strand
TGGGGAGGAGCTAGGGCTCCCGGGGGTCCCCCGTGGCCCTGCCGTGGCCTCGAGGCACGCCCAGCACGCACGTGGCCCCGGTGGTGCGGGACTCACCGGTGCGTCCCGGGCGGCAGGTCCCCTGCAGCGAGGGTCCGGGGCGGGGACCGAGGCCGCGTCTCTGCTGATTCTCTTCTCTGCGGCAGACCCGAGCCCCGGGGGACCTGCCACCGTGGAGGAGCGGGTGGCCCAGGAGGCCCTGGAAGCCCTGAAGCTGGAGAAGCGGCTCAGCCTCCTTGCCCACGCGGTCCGGCC
>NW_027771511.1:0-3799 GCF_054177405.1 Leptonychotes weddellii | reverse complement strand
ATAGAGAGCCCAGATATGGACCCTCAACTTTATGGTCAACTAATCTTCGACAAAGCAGGAAAAAACATGCAATGGAAAAAAGACAGGCTCTTCAATAAATGGTGCTGGGAAAATTGGACAGCTATATACAGAAGAATGAAACTCAGCCATTCTCTAACACCATACACAAAGATAAACTCAAAATGGATGAAAGACCTCGATGTGAGACAGGAATCCATCAAAATCCTAGAGGTGAAAATATTCAGTAACGTCTTTGACATTGACCACAGCAACTTCTTTCAAGATACATCTCCAAAGGCAAGTGAAACAAAAGCAAAAATGAACTTTTGGGACTTCATCAAGATAAAAAGCTTCTGCACAACAAAAGAAACAGTCAACAGAACAAAGAGGCAACCCACAGAATGGGAGAAGATATTTGTTAATGACACTACAGATAAAGGGCTGGTATCCAAGATCCATAAAGAACTTCTCAAACTTAACACCCAAAAAACAAATAATCAAGTCAAAAAATGGGCAGAAGACATGAAAAGACACTTCTCTGAAGAAGACATACAAATGGCTAACAGACACATGAGAAAATGTTCATCATCATTAGCCATCAGGGAAATTCAAATCAAAACCACATTGAGATACCACCTTATACCAGTTAGAATGGCAAAAATTGATAGGGCAAGAAACAACATATGTTGGAGAGGTCGTGGAGAAAGGGGAACTCTCTTACACTGTTGGTGGGAATGCAATTTGGTATAGCCACTTTGGAAAAAAGTCTGGAGATTCCTCAAAAAATTAAAAATAGAGCTACCCCATGACCCAGCAATTGCACTTCTGGGTATTTACTCTAAAGACACAGATGTAGTGAAAAGAAGGGCCATATGCACCCCAATGTTCATAGCAGCAATGTCCGCAATAGCCAAACTGTGGAAAGAGCTGAGATGCCCTTCAACAGATGAATGGATAAAGAAGATGTGGTCCATATATACAATGCAATATTACTCAGCCATCAGAAAGGATGAATGCCCAAGTTTTACATCAACATGGATGGGACTGGAGGAGATTATGCTAAGTGAAATAAGTCAAGCATAGAAAGTCAATTATCATATGGTTTCACTTATTTGTGGAATAAAAAATAGCATGGAGGACATTAGGAGAAGGAAGGGAAAAATGAAGGGAGTAATCAGAGGGGGACACGAACCATTAGAGACTATGGACTCCAAAAACAAACTGAGGGTTTTAGAGGGGAGGGGGGTGGGGGGATGGGTTAGTCCAGTGATGGGTATTAAGGAGAACACGTACTGCATGGAGTACTGGGTGTTATATGAAAACAATGAATCATGGAACACTACATCAAAAACTAATGATGTATTGTATGGTGACTAACATAACATAAAAAAAAAAAAAGAGTGTGGCTGGGATGCCCCACTCTGAGATGGTTCCTGGTTCCTCCACTGACCCTATTTGGTAACACTGATGCCACAAGTGGGTAAATATTTGCTAGCTATTACACAGGATAAGTAAAGCAACAGAGGCATCCTAGTCAAGATTTTCTTGGTCATTAACAATAGAAGAACATGCAGCCAGCTTAAGCCAAAAGGGAGTTGCATTATATGGGGAAGATTACTCCCTAAACTGGAGTGATAGAGTGCAGCAGGGCCACACTAGGAACTCAAGCCAGGAACCAGCTGCAGGCAGCAATCTCATTCTCTCTCTGTCTCTCTCTGCCTCTGTTTTTCTTTCTCTCATCTCTCACTTCTACTTCTGAGTGTCTGATCCATTATTTAATTTCTGCTTATTGAATTTCTGTTCTTGTTTTTGTTCACTTGCATCTTCAAAATTGGAGTCATTCACATTACTATTATGAGAGACATTCATAAAATAAATGGAGATAAATAAATTCCCAGTCCATTTCTAAGAAGTAGAATCTTATTGGCTCAATTTGAGTGTAATCAACTATTCCAAAATTATGTCCTGATCCATTTCAGAGATGATGGAAAACATCTCAGATAATGGGGATCATCATGCTCATGGCAGATATTCTAAAAAGGGTCTGCTTTAGCTGAAAAGAGCCCAGAGGTGACAATAACATGATCCTACAGAGGGCTGCCAGTAATTCACTGTGAGATGTAAGGGTGATCGTGTTGTCACATCTCTCATCTCATTGAGAACCAGTACTGCTCAGACTAACCTGACAGCTAACTGAAGTTTTTTCCCCTCCCTTTATTTTTCTCAGGTATCTCTTCTGACTTTGGGCATATCCTTCACAAATTAGTGAACATCACTGAAGAAGACAGTCTCTAAATAGAAGAGAATTACTCTTTATTCAAGGACATAAAGAAGACAGCTATTCACATTTGCTGGAAAATCCAAAGGAGCTATCAAGTTTCACTAACTATTTGAGGTTCTATGGCAAGTAATCTTTCTATAAAATTAAGGAATATATGAATCCCCTTCCCTTGTTCCCATAAGGCTAACTCATTAATCTGATTTGATGACTTCAATGACTAGAGTATTGATAAGTACTGACTTTTACTTAAAGTTATAAAGAATATTGAAATCCATTTAATGATATGGACCAGTCAATTCGAAATGTATATCACTCAAGAATTGAAAAAGAAAGGCACATCCAGAGGGACACAACAACTGATATCTCCTTTACCTGGAACAGAAGCCATAGAGGCATAATCTAGTAGGAACAGTTAAGTGGTAATTTTGATGAATTGCTGGGAACTAAGTGAGTGTTAACATAAGAGTGAGACACTCCTTGGGGTTGCAGTGTTAGGGAGATCAATAAATTTTCATAACTTCTACTTACTTCTAGTAACCTCTCCTGGTTCTCATGATGAAAATCTGATAAAAGATCCTTGCATGGTTCTATCATGGAGAGAGGAAGAATAATCATGAAATGCACTCAATCTTCACAACAAATGCCTATACTCTAGGGAAATAATTTTTGCAAGCGTGTTCTCAGCTTGGGTTAAACATTCATCTTACTCTATCTGCCTCTAGCCTTCCTATTTCACTTAAGGAGGTAGGACTTTGTCAACAGGGGGAAGGAACTGATAACTGAATCAAAACATTATAGAATGCTATTCCTCCACACCACCACTCCTGCAGGGATCTAGTATAAAAAATAAGAGTAGGCAGAAGCTACAAAAAAAGTTTTAAAACTAATACCCCAAAAAGTACTTAGGGAAGTCCAAAGTCAAAAGGGAGACAAAACAAAGACAATAGAGAAATTTGAAGCTTCTCACACTTAGGTCCACAGTTCAACTCTAGCCAGTTCACATAAATCTTCACACTGACACTTTGTCTCTGTTAATTCCTAGAGCCCTATACAGTATATACACTTTTAACAAGAACAATAAATCATAAAGCATGCAAAAAAAAGCAATCATTAGTATGTAAAGGCAACAAAAGTATCAGAACCAAATTAAAACATAAACAGATGATGGAATTGTCAGGGAATTTTAAAAATCTATAATTAATATGTCAAGAGCTTTAGTGGAAAAGGGCACACAAAAATAAATGGACAGTATAAGTGCAGAAATAGAAAATTAAAAAAAAAAGAAACAATAAAAATACTAGAAATAAGGGTGTCTGGGTCACTCAGTCAGTTAAGCATCTGCCTTTGGCTCAGGTCATGATCCTTGAGACCTGGGATTGAGCCCTCTATCAGGCTCCCCACTTAGCTGGGAGTCTGCTTCTCCCTCTGACCCTCCCTCCTCTTGTGTTTTCTCTTCCTCTCATTCTCTTTCTCAAATAGATAAATAAAATCTTTTAAGGGGGGGCGGAGCAAGATGGC
>NW_027771510.1:0-294 GCF_054177405.1 Leptonychotes weddellii | reverse complement strand
GTAAAAATCAATTTGATGGCTTTACTTTGTATTTATGGTATATTGTTTTCCAAAGGCATGAAAACAGTTAAAGATACTCATCAAGTATCATCAAAATATTTTTTTAAAAAATATTTTATTTGAGAGAGAGAGAGAGAGAGGGCACAAGCAGGAGGAGAGGCAGGCAGAGGGAGAGGGAAGAGCAGGCTTCCCACTGAGCAGGGAGCCCAATGTGGGACTCGATCCCAGGACCTTGGGATCATGACCTAAGCTGAAGGCAGATGCTTAACTGACTGAGCCACCCAGGAGCCCTGT
>NW_027771509.1:0-294 GCF_054177405.1 Leptonychotes weddellii | reverse complement strand
TTACTCCTCAGAAGACCAAAATATCACTTTAATTTCTAACCATTGATCCTGTACCTAAAAAGTCTAGTAAGTTTTCAGTTTAGTCGCCAAGTATTTGCATACTTACTATTGTACAAGGCACTGTGTTAGAAGCTAGAGAGAATGCAAAGATGAGCACAACATGGCGTTTGCTCTCAGATAACTGAGTCTTATAAGTAGAGAAATAACCCAAATGCAAGCTAGAACAGAAAGTGTCTTTGAAGAAGTCTGGGTCACAACACTCTATAATGGCTTCATTAAGGAGGTATCATCTGA
>NW_027771508.1:0-294 GCF_054177405.1 Leptonychotes weddellii | reverse complement strand
TTATACGAAAACAATGAATCGTGGATCGCTACATCAAAAATTAATGATGTATGGTGACTAACGTAACATAATAAAATTAAATTAAAAAAACATTAAAAAAAAAGGTATGCTTAATTTTTAGATGCTTCCCTTCCAGGCCAAAACATGGTAAGGATGTTCACCTCTTCTTCAGCAGAATCTGAAGTCCATTTTCAGCCCTTCACCCAGAAATGGACTTGGACACATCTGTGCATGACTGTCCGTAGCCATGCCAGAGGCCATCTGAGAGACAAGATGTCACAGAGGAGTGCCTCC
>NW_027771507.1:0-294 GCF_054177405.1 Leptonychotes weddellii | reverse complement strand
GGAGCAGCGTCCCCAGGTCATCCGGGACCCCGTGGGAGAGTGGGACTGCCTATCTGTGCTGATGGAAGCAGTCACTTCCTTTGAGCCTTGATTGCGTCCCCAGCACTGTGAGTGGCCGTCACAGTGCCCCATGCCCCGTAACAAACTGCCCAGCACTGCCACCAGGCGTGATGCTCACAGACGCCGGGAGTTCTGGGCAGTCCCCGCCTGGGCCTTCCGCGTGGCTGCGGTCAGATGTTGGCCAGGCCGTGCACGTCTGAAGGCTTGACAGGGACTGAGGGGCCCATGTGGGTG
>NW_027771506.1:0-294 GCF_054177405.1 Leptonychotes weddellii | reverse complement strand
TCAAAGGCTTTGGTTGGTTATTGTTGCATTTGTTATAAAATCTGGGGTAGATAAAGGTAGGGTCAAACCTGGAAGCTTCTAGTTGAATGGTAGACCTTACCATTCAGGGGTAGAGATGCTGTCAGGAATAAAGCTGTGTCCTTGTCATAATCCATTGTCATTTGCATGGCAGCATTTCCCAAAATGTGCTCCAAGGAATACTAGCTCCACAATGGCCAGACGAATTTGGGAATCAGCTGTTTTTATAAGCCACTTGTTTTGGAGAATTCTCCATGCATCTTTAGCAAGATTAAT
>NW_027771505.1:0-294 GCF_054177405.1 Leptonychotes weddellii | reverse complement strand
GTGCTGGTCCGTTGATCTAGTTGAACGAATGCTTTCTGCTCCACGGTGGCCTCTTTGCAGAATGACCAGGAAGCTGGAGCTCATCGACACCTCTCTGAAATTGGCTTCAGATCTGATGTGTTTCTTTTCCATTGTATGGTGGTAACCTCCCCATGCTTGGGAAGTAGGCCTTTCTGGAGATATCCAAGAGTTACCCAAAGAACTAGTTTGGTTGAGTAAGGTAGGTGTTCACTGACCATTTCTATTACAGACTAAGTGACTTGAAGGGCTGATGCCAGCTTGGTGTGGCCGCCG
>NW_027771504.1:0-294 GCF_054177405.1 Leptonychotes weddellii | reverse complement strand
TGCATCTGAGAATCGTGCTCTGATTTTAGGTTAGATTTGCAATTGCCTCAATGTTGGGTGTCCAGGAGAGCTATGGAAATCTCTTTGCCAACACAGAAATTGTCCCAAGTCTTGGGACATAGAGACTTATCACTTATCACCAGTTTTACCACTGACTTTCTATGTATACCTCAGAGACTGAAACCTCCATTTTTTTTTTCCTTCTAGGTCCTACTTTATAATAACTACCCTATTTATAGGGTTTACATAAGAAACAAACTGAGGGTTGCTGGAGTGGGGGGTGGAGGGGGAGGG
>NW_027771503.1:0-294 GCF_054177405.1 Leptonychotes weddellii | reverse complement strand
TGTTCTATTTTAGGTCTTTAGCCACACACTGACAGGCAGCTATCATTGTCCCTAGCATTACTTTCGATTATACTGGAAGTAAAATACTTCATTTCTTTTTTTTTTTTTTTAAAGATTTTATTTATTTATTTGAGAGAGAGAGAATGAGAGAGAACACATGAGAGGGGATAGGGTCAGAGGGCAAAGCAGACTCCCTGCCAAGCAGGGAGCCTGATGCGGGACTCGATCCAGGGACTCCAGGATCATGACCTGAGCCGAAGGCAGTCGCTTAACCAACTGAGCCACCCAGGCGCC
>NW_027771502.1:0-294 GCF_054177405.1 Leptonychotes weddellii | reverse complement strand
GAATCGGACACTTAACCAACTGAGCCACCCAGGCGCCCCAAGAATGATTTTTTGAATATTATATTATCATATGTACTAGTAAAGTGAGTCTTTATAAAAAAAAAAAAGATGCTGATATATTTAAAGTTCACCTGATTTTCCACAATTCTAAATATGAGGAAACTACTCACTTGCACTTTTTCCTTTCAGCAACGACACTATAATAGTTGTAAATATAATAACTCTGTGGCACTTTCTGATATTATATGGTATCGGTTTATTTGTACTTTTTAAGTCCTCAGCAATTCAGTAACT
>NW_027771501.1:0-294 GCF_054177405.1 Leptonychotes weddellii | reverse complement strand
GGCGCCTGGGTGGCTCAGTTGGTTAAGCGACTGCCTTCGGCTCAGGTCATGATCCTGGAGTCCCGGGATCGAGTCCCGCATCAGGCTCCCTGCTCGGCAGGGAGTCTGCTTCTCCCTCTGACCCTCCTCCCTCTCATGCTCTCTGTATCTCATTCTCTCTGTCTCAAATAAATAAATAAAATCTTTAAAAAAAAAAAAACATTATGTAAAAAAAAAAAAAAAAGAAGAAGGCTCGTGTGCTCTGAAGCCGGCCTCCTAGCAGGCAACGCTGGGGCCATTGCTCCAGGAGTCAGG
>NW_027771500.1:0-3799 GCF_054177405.1 Leptonychotes weddellii | reverse complement strand
AAAAACAAAAACGTAACTTACTAAAACTTGAGATGCAGCTAAAGTGGTGCTTATAAGAATATTCATGGCTGTAAAAGCATATATTAAAAAAATTCAAATCAATAACCTAACTTTCCACCTTAAGAAATAGAAAAAGAATAGCAAACTGAACCCAAAGCAAGCAGAAGGAAGGATATAATAAGAGAGTAAATAAACAAAATAGTGAAGATAAAAACAACTGAGAAAATCAATACATCAAAATAGTTCAACAAAACTGACAAACATTTAGCCATATTGACTAAGGAAAGCAGGAAGAGCACGCAAATTACGAAAATCAGGAATGACTCAAGCCACATTACTATCAACCTTTTAGAAATAAAAAATACATGAGTATACTATGAACAACCATATGCCAACAAATTCAGTAATCTAAATGAAATGGAAAAATTCCTAGAAAGATACAAACTATCAAAAGTAATTTCTATCAAGAAATAATAGAAAATCTGAACAGATCTTGCCACTTCTATTCAACATCATACTGGAGGTGCTAGCCAGGGCAGGTAGGGAAAAAAATTGTATCCAGGTATTCAAACTGGAAAGTAAATGTGTATTTGTATATTACATGACCTTGTACATGGGAAAGCCTAAGGGATCCACTGAAAAAACTACTAGAATAAACAAGTTCTGAAACTTTACAGGATACAAGACCAATATATAAAAATCAACTGTATTTCTTTACAAAAGCTACGAACAATTTGAAAAAGAAATGAAAAAAACAATTTCCAATGGTATAAAAAAGAATAAAACATTTAAGAATAAGTTTAACAAAAGGACTGTAAGACTTACATATTCAAAACCACTTTAAGAAACAAAACAGAGGAACATAGGGGAAGGGAGGGAAAAATAAAACAAGATGAAATCAGAAAGGGAGATTAACCATAAGAGACTCTTAATCATAGGAAACAAACTGAGGGTTGCTGGAGGGCAAGGGTGGGCGGATGGGGTGACTGGGTGACGGGCATTAAGGAGGGCACATAAGAACTGGGTGTTACATACAACTAATGAATCACTGAACTCTACCTCTGAAACTAATAATACACTAGATGTTAATTAATTGAATTTAAACAAAAAAATAAAAATAAAAAAACACCACAAAACATTGTTGAAATAAAATAAAATAAATAAAATAAAATAAAATAAAAAAGAAGACCTAAATAAATAGAAAGACTCCTATGTTCATGGACTGGAAGAATTACTATTATTACTATGGCAATACTCCCTAAAATGATCTACAGATTCAAAGTAATCCCTATCAAAATCCTAGTTGCCTTTTTTGTAGAAAGTGACAAGCTGATCCTAAAATTCATATGGAAATAGGAAGGACCCAGAATGGCTAACAATCTTGAAAAAGAAGAACAAATCTGGAGGAGTCACACTTCCTGATTTCAAAACCTACAAAATTAAAGATTATGTGGCACTTGGCATAGATGGAAATATAGATCAATGGAACAGAGCTGGGAGTCCAGAAATAAATCCCCGTATTTACAATCAATTGATTCTTCAACAAGGGTAACAACACCATTCCAAAGAATAAGAAAAGTATTTAATAAGTGGTGCTTGGGACAACTAGATATCCACATGCAAAAGAATGAAGTTGGATCCCTATGTCTTATACCACATACAAACATTAGATCAAAATGAATTGTAGACCTAAATATAAGAACTAAAACTATAAAACTCTAAGAAGAAAATGTAAGAATTCTCATGACCTTGATGGTTTCTTAGATATAACTCCAAAATCACAAATGATAAAAGAAAAATATAAATAAATTAGACTTTATCAAAATAAAAAATTGTGGTGCTTTAAAGAACACCATCAAAAAGTGAAAAGAAAGCCCACAAAAACTGATGGAAATATTTGCAAATCATGTACCTGAGAAGGTACTTGTATCGAGAATATATATAAAGAACTTAATGAGAGAAAGCCAAATAACCCAGTTAAAAATGGGCAAAGGATTTGAAAAGATAGTTGTATAAAGAAGATATACAAATGGCCAATAAACACATGAAAAGATGCCCAACGTTATTAGTAATTAGGGAAGTAATCAAAACCACAATAAGCTATGGCTTTGCACCTACTAAAACAAATGGATGACTAAAATAAAAATGAGAGACAGTAACAAGTGTCAATGTGGATAAAGAGAAATTACAACTCTCTTACATTGTTAGTGAAATACTAAAATGATGCAGCGACTCTGGAAAATAGTTTGTAAGTTTCTCAAAATGTAAAATACAGAATTTCCATATGATCCAGCAACTCCATTCCTGGAGAAGTGAAAACCCAAGAGAACTGAAAACCTATGTCTATACACAGACTTGTACATGAATGATTACAGCAGCATTATACATAATAACCAAGGGTGGGAACAACCCAAATGCCCATCAAGTACTGATTATGTAACAAATGTATCCCACTGATGCAAGATGTTAATAAAAGGGAAAACTGGGGGAGGGAGGGTAAGAAATTAGTGGTTGCCAGGTGCTTGTGGAAGGGGGGATGGAGAGTGGCTATTAATGGGTACATGAGCAATGAATACATTAAAAAACCACAGAATTGTATACTTAAAGGGGTGAATCTTATGGTATGTGAATTATGTCTCAATAAATCTGTTATTAAAAAAAACAAAGGTGGCAGGGGCGCCTGGGTGGCTCAGTTGGTTAAGCAGCTGCGTCAGCTCAGGTCACAATCCCAGGGTCCTGGGATCGAGCCCTACATCGGGCTCCCTGCTCGGCGGGGAGCCTGCTTCTCCCTCTCCCTCTGCCTGCCTCTCTGCCTACTTGTTCTCTCTATCTCTCTGTCAAATAAATAAATAAAATCTTTAAAAAAAAAAAAACACAAAAAAACAAAGGTGGCAAATACATTTACAAAAAAGAATACAAAACAATGCAATACTACTGCATACCTATTAAACAAAATCCAATACACTGCATACACCAAATGTTGGTGAGGATGTGGAGCAACAGAAACTGTCATTCATTGCTGGTGGGCATGCAAATGGTACAGCCACTCTGGAAGACAGTTTGATAATTTCTTACAAAATTAAACATGCTCTTACCTTGTGGTCCCAGCAATTGTACTCCCTGGTATTTACCCAAGTGAGCTGAAAACTTATATCCACACAAAAACCTGCACACAAATGTTTACAGTGGCTTTATTCATAATTGACAAAACCTAGAAGTAACTAAGCTGTCCTTCAATAGATAAATGGATAAACCATGGTACGTCTATACAATGGAATATTATTCAGTGGTAAGAAAAAATGAACTACCAAGCCACCAAAAAAAAAAAAAAAAAAGGAAAAATCTTAAATGCATATTACTAAGTGAAAAGACTACGGACTGTAGAATTCCAACTATATGACATTCTGGAAAAGGCAAACCTATGGAGACAGTAAGAACAGCAGTGATTACTAGAGGTTTGGGGGGGGTAGGAATGAACAGATGGAACACATGGGATTTTTAGGGCAATGAAACCATTCTGTATGATCCTGTAATGGTAGATACATGTCATTATACACTTATCAAAACCCGCAGAATGTACAACACAAAGTGAGCCCTGATGTAAGCTATGAACTCCAGTTGAAACAACATATTTAATATTGGTTCATCAACTGTGACAAATGTACCACACTAATGCAACATTTAGTTAATAAAAGGGAAAACTGGGGGAGGGAGGATACGAAGTTATATGGGACTCTGGGTACTTTCCGCTCAATTGTGCTATAAACCTAAAACTGCTAAAAAAAAAAAAAAAAAAAAA
>NW_027771499.1:0-13901 GCF_054177405.1 Leptonychotes weddellii | reverse complement strand
ACTCAGCAGGCTTCTTACTGAAGGCAAGCCAGGGTGATCAGATATCAAGAGTGGGGATTCTCAGGGCATGTGGCTGGCTCAGTCAGTAGAGCATGTCACTCTTGATCACGGGGTTTTAAGTTTGAGCCCCATATTGGGTATAGAGATTACTTTAAAATCTTTAGGGGCGCCTGGGTGGCTCAGTCGGTTAAGCATCTGCCTTCGTTTGGCTAAGGTCATGATCCCAGGGTCCTGGGATCGAGCCCCATGTTGGGCTCCCCACTTAGCAGGGAGCCTGCTTCTCCCTCTTCCTCTGCTCTGTGCCCCCCCCCCGCTCATGCTCTCTCTCTATCTCAAATAAATAAAGTCTTTAAATAAATAAGTAAAATCTTTTTTTAAAAAAAAGAGAGGATTCTCTCTAAACTGACTTAGCAGGATTCTTGCTGTGACTGGACTAGGCAGGCTGAAGACAGGTCCCAAGGACAAGGCCTAGTTGAAAAGAGGTCTCAGAGGAGCCTGACTCAGGTTTGGTCAAGGAGAGAGTCTTTGTCACTTGTGAGCTCAAACTGAAGCTGACTATAGTCTTTGTTGGGTGTCATCTGAATACCAAGAGTCCTCTGTGACCATTGCCTAAATGGAGCCAAAGACACAAATGTGGCTTTTGAACCTTCTGGCTTTATATCTGAGTTTCATGTTGCTTTCCCTGCTCTACTCATGAAAAAGAAAGGAGAAATGTCATCTAACCAAAAATGACCCAGGCAACCTATGATATGGGAGAAAATATTTGTAAACCATGTATCTGGTAAGAGGTTAATATCAAAAATATATAAAGAACTCATACAACTTAATAACAAAAAACAAACAATCCAATGTAAAAATGGGCAGAAGAACAGAATAGGTGTTTTTCCAAGGAAGCTATCCAAATGGCTAACAGGTACATGAAAAGAGGCTCAACATCTGGTCATCAGGGAAATGCAAATCAAAACCACAATGAACTATCACCTTAATAGAGAGCAAATTGGAGTCTGTCGTGTCAAGCAGGAGCCCGTGTCGAGCAATGACGCAAGTAGGTAAAGGTACTGCAGCTAGGAGGGATGGCCGGGACCAGCATCAGCCGACAGCCCAGAACTGATAACGAGCAGAACCAGAGGAGGTCTGCAGGGACCCGAAACCAATTAAATCCCTTTAAAGAGGGAAGGATTCTGGCAGCAAGCTGTTAGACTCTTCAGACGTGACCCCTCTATGTCTGACCACTTAAAAAAGGCAACTGCCACCAACTGATCTCCGAACAGAACTGAGATCCTTCACTGCTTCAACATAAGCAGTAAGTGCCAAAAGCTGCCGCAGACTGGGGCTTTATCTCAACTGCGTGCCCATAGACTGACTTTGCATTTGGTTCGTTAACTTCCTACACCTGTTATCTTGTCCATTGTGTGGTTTGTCTTCTGTCCTGCTCTGTGTGCTGTTTGAGAAGCCAAGTTTAATCACATGGTGAAATGTCATTGAGTTTGGAATCCTGAACCTGCTTTATAATTGTGATTAAACTTTGCTTTATGATTGAATAAAGCTGACACTGTGGAAAGACACAACTCGTGTGTGCACCTTCATAGGGTGCTCATGGCACACCTCATACCTGTTAGAATGGCTATCATAAAGACAAGAGATACCAAGTGTTGGCAAGGATGTGGCAAAAAGGGAACCCTTGTGCATTGTTAGTGGGAATTTAAATTGGTACAGCCACTGTGAAAAACAGTATGGAGGTTCCTCAGAATATTAAAAATTGAACTACTGTATGATCCAGCAATCCCACTCCCAGGTATATATCTGAAGGAAATGAAAACAGGATCTTGAAAAGATATCTGCACTTTAATGTTCATAACATTATTCATAATAACCAATATACGGAATCAAAGTGCCCATCAATAGATGAATGGATAAAAAAGGTACAGTGTGTATATGTATACACACACACACACACACACACACACATAACGGTATATTGTTCAGCCATGAGAAAGAAGAAATGCCTGTCATTTGCAACAACATGGATGGACCATGAGGGTATTATGCTAAGTGAGATAAATCAGACAGAGAAAAACAAGTACCATATTCTGTGATCTCACTTATATGTGGAATCTTAAAAAGCCAGGGCACCTGGGTGGCTCAGTCGGTTAAGCATCTGATTTGGCTCAGGTCATGATCCTGGGGGTCCTGGGATTGAGCCCTGCATCAGGCTCCCTGCTCAGTGGGGAGTCTGCTTCTCCCTCTTCCTCTGTGTGCTCTCTCTGTCTCTCAAATTAAATAAATAAATAAATAAATCTAAAAATATATAAAAAATTAATTCAAATTAATTCAAATTAAAAAGCCGTGCTCGCTTCGGCAGCACATATACTAAAAAATTGGAACAATACAGAGAAGATTAGCATGGCCCCTGCGCAAGGATGACACGCAAATTCGTGAAGCATTCCATAAAAAAAAAAAAAAAAAAATTTAAAAAGCCAAACTCACAGGAACAGAAAGTAGAATGGTGGTTACTGGGGTTGGGGGGTGGGGGAAGTGGGGAGAAGTCGGTCAAAGGGTACAAAGCTGCAGTTATGTAGGATAAATAAGTTCTGGAGATCTAATATACAGCATAGTGATTATAATCAATGATACTTGTATTATATACTTAAAATTGCCAAGAGACTGGATCTTAAATGTTGTCACCACAAAAAAATGATAATTATGTGACATGATAGAAGTGTTGGCTAATGTTACAGTGGTAATCGCATTGCTATATATAAATGTATCAAATCCACACATTGTACAATTTAAACATATACAATGTTATATGTCAATTATATCTCATTTGAAAAATGACTCAGTGAATATTCTTAAATATTCCTTCAAATCCCATAAAACCTAATGTTTCTGTGGGAATTCTCTTATAGAAGAAAATATAAGGACCATTTTATAATAAAAAATGTTTTTTAATAAAAAAGGGAATAAAGATGCTTGGCTGTGATGGGGATCAAGACACACTACCCCAAAATATGGTATCTTGGCATATTGAATATTTTAAGCTGAAGGAGCATGAAAAAAACAGCAGAAGCACCTTCCCTCATCCTTCTGCCCTAAAGTGGGTCATAAGGCCCTCATGTGAGAGGTGCCCTGCCTACCTCCAGAGGAAAGGAGCATCCTTATGTCTGAAGACACAGGGATGCTGAGAAGAATCTGAAAGAACAGGCCTTGTTAAGTTTCCCTCAGTTTACTACACTTACCTCATACTCCTTGTCTATCATGTTCCTCTACAACTGTCTAATCCTTATCAAACCTAGCATAAAAATACTCGGGTCTGTTAGGTCAGGCCTCATTAAAGCTCCCACAACACAGAAAACATGTATCAAACAGATTTGTATGCTTTCCTCCTGTTAATCTTTGTCAGTTTAATTTTCAGACCTACCCAGGCACCCTAAGAGGGGCAAGGAAAACTTTTTCATCCCTTATAGCTGCATCCAAAAACCTTTTGAGCAAAATTAGTGTGGGCATGTTCTAGCAGAAATGGAATTTTAGCTCCCATTTCCTGACTAAGCCATTTGTTGTGATAAGCCCTTCCTAGCTCTCGTCTTTCATGTCTCTCCCACACGCCCTGCCCCTCACCATGCTTACCTGTATCCCCATTCTTCCTCACCTTACTATCCCCCCTAGGGGCCCTCCTATATAATTTGGTCCCTCTATTCTAGCAAGTGGTTCGTGAAGATCTGGTCCTTCCTTTTGACTCACCAGAGCAAAGCTGCAGCCATTAACGTGATGAAGAAAAAGAGAGTGTGCAGAGGAAAAACTGTTCTGAGGGAAAACTTTACAAGGAGTACAGAGTTATTTTAAAAATAAAAGCCAATACAGAAATAAAATAAGCCAAATTTCTCATCTTCTTTCTCTCCCCACCCCACCTATACAGCTCCAAGCTGTCCGAAGGTTTTCAAAAACCCCATATGAACAACTTCAGACACTACCTGGCTCAGTGGAAAGTTCTGTAGCCACAGAAACTAGAAGTAGCTGGAATCAGCACATAGGAATCCTAAAGCCATTAGGATCAAATATGCATACACGGGATCTTCATGCATTAAAGATTTAGAGAATCTGAAATTAAACCTTCTCTTTCACCCTGAAAAAGCCACTGCGTCTCCTACAGGTCGTATTTCAAGTCCAACCAAAGGGTTAACCTTTTGTGACTTCCTTACTCTTCCTAAATTCCTCCTCTTTTAACTTTCCTGCTCTTAACCCTCCAATCACCTTGCCAGAAGCTCCTTATGGAGAAATATTTGCGTTTCAATGGAAAACTCTATATCGTCTATAGCCTGCCCTTCTGGGTTATCAGATCCTAGCCCTATTCATTGTCTTTGAGCTACTTTGCAATTCTTTGTAAGCTGTAGGTAGCTGATAGATATGTAAATTATGTCCTGTTCGGTAGTAATTCTAATTAACTTCCTTCCCTCTGTGGCAAAACCATTTCTGCGGACCTTTGCAACTTGTCTCAACATTCTTTACTTCATGTAAATCTGTACAGTTTTCACTTTTCCTTGAACCAATTATAACATCCACCTGGTTCTCTCATATCATAGAAGTGACAAACACTCTCCTTGACCAAACTTTGGTCAAGCTTCCCTGAGCCCTGTTTTCAGTGAGGCCTTGATGTTGGCCCTACATCCTTGGGGGGGGGGAGGGGGGTGCTGCACAGCCCGCTTGTAGCAAGAATCCTAAATCATTTTAGCAAGAATCTCCCCACCCTTGATATCCCATCCTGTCCTGCTTTCAGCAAGAATCCTATTAACTCAATTTAGCAAGAATCTCCCTACCCTTTTGATGTCTCCTCTCAGTAACTTTCCGTCCACTGATCCCCTCATTCTGCTCCTAGGCTCTAAGTCCCCAGCTGCCTTGGTTGCATTTGGAATTGAGCTCAGTTCTATACTGAGCTCTCTTTTTTTCCCCTAATGCAATAGTTCCTGAATAAAGTCTGTTTTACTACTTTAGCTACTGGAAGGCTCTGGTCCTCTTTAATAGGAGTAAAATTAATTCCTTAACATGTGTTGACTTTTAGATCTATATGAGAGTCATGATTTTACCTTTCTCTGAAAATTATATTTTAACAGCCTTCTCCTGCTCTCACCAAAGCATATGAAAGAGAGATTTTGCCACCCCAAAATATGTCTTTTTGGCATAAGGATTATTTTAAGTTGAAGGCAATCAAAACCCAGCAGATTCAGGAAAAGCTCTTTACCTCCTCCTCAACTGCCTAAATTTACAATTGGATGGTGGGCCTGTACCAGGAAGAGAGCTATTACTAGAGATACCTTTTACCTAAGTAACTTATCTACATAACAAGGTTGCTCTCCAACCATCTTCTCTCACCTTCCTGTGAATGGCCTTTTTCTCCTTTGTATCCCAGATCCCTACCCTTTCCTTAGCTCAAAATGTTATATAAGCCTCAATTACCTGGCTGCCCTTTGGGTCTCATATTTTTATGGAGTTCCTATACTTATGAAATTGGTTTTTTTCCCTGTTAATCTCTTACGTCAATTTAATTATTAATCCAGGCAAAGAACCTAGAAAGGAAAAAGGGGAAATTTTTCCTTTCCTACACATATCTGTCACTTTCTCTAAAGAAAATTGATTCCACACAAATCTTTTCCAGGAAATCTTTATGAGGTGTTCCTTCAGTGTTGAATCACTTGATATGGGATGAATGTGTAATGTGTTGCTTTGTTCTTAGGAGGATTTACTATCCCAAATTAGATTGAGTTCCCAAGAATCCAGAGAGCCCTGTGTTTCTTTGATATTCCCAGACAAGTACCTTGCACAAGACTGGTAGAAATAATGTTTGTGGTGATGTCGTCCTGAGGTGTCAGTCTGACAGCCACTTCCACAAAGTGGGAGGCAGGAAACATCCAAGTAAAGCAATAGATCTCAAAAATATCCATTAACAAAGCCCATGCTCTAAAGCTGAACCGTTTCACTGCCCTCGGGCCTCGTTCAGATTTGGAATTCCTCCCCACACACACCACTTACTAACAAGCCTGTTTGTCTAGTCCCTTCCTACGGCACATTAGAAGCAATGACCTGAAAGTGGGCTCTTAGAAACAGGCATGATGACAGAAGAGTAAGGAACAGCTGCAGTGTAACTGAGGGAAGAGATTTTGAAAAGGAGTAAATCGAATAAAATAAACCACTACGCTGCTGGTCAGTTTTTAAAAATAGATGTCTATAGAGGGCACCTGGGTGGCTCAGTTGGTTAAGCGACTGCCTTCGGCTCAGGTCATGATCCTGGAGTCCCGGGATCGAGTCCCACATCGGGCTCCCTGCTTGGCGGGGAGTCTGCTTCTCCCTCTGACCCTCCTCCCTCTCATGCTCTCTGTCTCTCATTCTCTCTCTCGCAAATAAATAAAATCTTAAAAAAAATTTTTTTAATTAAAAAAATTAAAATAGATGTCTATAGAAAAGAGTTTGGACCTGTGTATAACATTCTCTGCTAAATGTAGGACAAGGTATAATATAGTGTTGGTAGAGGGCGCCTGGGTGGCTCAGTCGGTTAAGCGACTGCCTTCGGCTCAGGTCATGATCCTGGAGTCCCTGGATCGAGTCCCGCATCGGGCTCCCTGCTCAGCGGGGGGTCTACTTCTCCCTCTGACTCTCTTCCCTCTCGTGCTCTCTGTCTCTCATTCTCTCTCAAATAAATAAATAAAATCTTAAAAAAAAAAAATATATAGTGTTGGTAGATATAGTTCATATATGTGAAGTATTTATATATATGGCATCCCCTCCATTTATAAGAATGCTAGATAAAGACTATACTTTCAGAGATCATTTCTACAGTTTGTTATAAGAATGCTAGATAGATTTGGTATTGCTGAAAAACAAAGAATACAACCAAATGATTGTTTGGTAAATATTATCATGATATCAATGCCTGCCAATTTACTTGCATTCATTCTGATGAAGGAACACTGGTCTTCAAAAACAACAACAAAAAAAACAGCTGCTGAAGACCTATCTTGCAGTTAGGTACTATTGCTAGACCTCAGCCACTGATGAATGGTCTAAAGGTCAATGTCCCAGAGCCCCTACTTTGGGGTTCATATGACAGTAGCCCTTTTCTTCCTCTGAGCAGGCCTTATAGCAAGCTCAAAATCAGGCATTTCTAACTGGGCTAAGCTCCTCCCATGAAAGCAAACTTGCTCAAAAATCAGGGGCTCATCCTAAGACTGTTGAAAGCAGAAAGAGTTAGGGATCTCCAGAAAAAGAAAGATTAGATATAGCTTTGTGACATAAAACAAGTCATTTGGGGCCCCTAGCTGTTTTCCATGATCTATGCCCTATCTGTCCAAGCACACTTCTTGCAGAACTTCCTAGGAGGTGTCAGAATTACAAAGAAATGCAAAAGCTCAGTAGTTAAGGATTTTAAGGGAACAAAGAGAATGCAAAAACTCACAAGTCTCTAGCCTAACTATATCAGAGACAATAAATCAGTGGTTAAAACTCCCAGTGCTGTTTCAAAAGTAAGCAAGACCTTGCATTCCCTACCTGAGAGAAGGAGCCCAAGACACCATCCAGTTTATACTGGCTCTTGGAGCATGTAAATGTGGGCATAAGATTGTGCAGGCATACTTAGAAAACATGCCTACACCTGCATCCTATGTTAATGAAGCTTGTGCTACTTCTAGGGCAGGGACTTTAACATTATAATGAAGCAGAGGTAACTGTCGGACAGGGGGAAGGGGCTTGCCCAACGTAATTTCATGAATCCTGAAAAGCTCATTCAAATTTGATAATCTTCCCCCTCAGAAGAAAAGAAATACCGACCATCTCAAAAACTGGCGTATGTAGAATTGTTCTGGGATCATTGAGCGCAACGGTCAAGAAAGAAGTCTCGAGATGTCTTAATGGTGCAACTTAGTAAGTTTATTTAAGTAGCATGGGGACAGGACCCGTGAGCATAAAGAGCTGCACTTTTGCTGTATGAAGCTGGAGGTTTTATGCTTTGTGCTCAAAGGGGAGGGGACGTGCAGGGAGTATTAGATCATAAATGTTTTCTTCAAATTTCTACTGCTAAAACTACTTTTGCAAGATTTCTCTGGTGCTTATCATTCACTTCGATATTAACTATTGGTGAGATTTACAGGCAGTCATGAGACCCTTTAAGAATGTAGCAACCAGGGGCGCCTGGGTGGCTCAGTTGGTTAAGTGGCTGCCTTCGGCTCAGGTCATGATCCTGGAGTCCTGGGATCGAGCCCCGCGTCGGGCTCCCTGCTCAGCGGGGAGTCTGCTTCTCCCTCTCCCTCTGCCTGCCTCTCTGCCTACTTGTGCTCTCTATCTATCTGTCAAATAAATAAATAAAATCTTTAAAAAAAAAAAAAAAAGAATGTAGCAACCAGCACGTATTTGATCCTTATCGAAACTATGCAGCCTATAGGTCAACCTTTCAGGCTGAAAGAACATTTTTCTGCTTTTATTCCTCATCACAATGATGGGCATTTGTGTTGCCAAGATGGCTGCTTAATGTTCCCAGAGACCATCTCCAGACGTTTAATGTATTCTCTGTGAAATTATTCACAATGGTAAAGATAAATTGGTTCAAACTTTAAAAAAATATTGGTGAGGAAATTTTACTCCAGAAATGTGGCCAAATCTTGCCCTGTCATTATCATAACCCAGGAAAAGCTATAAAGAAAAGCAGAGCTCAGAACCCTTGCCTCAAAAACCATTTGAACGGGGCACCTGGGTGGCTCAATCAGTTAAGTGGCTGACTCTTGGTCTCAGCTCAGGTCTTGATCTCAGGGTTGTGAGTAAAAGCCCCTCATTGGGTTCCATGCTGGATGTGGAGCCTACTTAAAAAAAAAATTTTTTTTTGAACATTTTCAAATGGGTTTTATTCAATTACTCTATAGGGGAGAAAAATATTTTCCCTCTACCCTTCAAGATTCTTGGCGGAGGCCTCCCGGTAATACAAGACAGACTAACAAGAGAAAAACAAACAGAAGTTTAATAATATGTATACCTCACGTATACATGGGAGATAATCCAAAAAAACAATAAAACTCCCCCAAATGGCCCAAGTCACCAGCTTAAATACCATCTTCAGCTAATGACAAAAGGAAGATGTTGGAGGGGGAGGAGCAGTTATGGAAGGTTACCAGGAAAAGTATAGTAAGGATGCTATGCAGATTTAAGTCAGGCATATTCTCTATTGATGAGAGTTTCTTGAAAATAAATCATCCTTCTCTTCCTGTTACAAAGAGGGAGACACCCTTACAAATGGAGATTTCCCTTACAAATGTAAATTTCCCTTACAAAAAAGCTAATTCAACTCTGTTTTCAGAGATTCTCCTGTGTCTTCTTTTTCTTTAAAAAAAAAAAAAAAAGGGGCGCCTGGGTGGCTCAGTCGTTAAGCGTCTGCCTTCGGCTCAGGTCATGATCACGGGATCCTGGGATCGAGCCCCGCATCGGGCTCCCTGCTCAGCGGGAGGCCTGCTTCTCCCTCTCCCACTTCCCCTGCTTGTGTTCCCTCTCTCACTGTGTCTCTGTCAAATAAATAAATAAAATCTTTAAAAAAAAAAATCAGCTCAAAATAATTTGCATGCCAAAGAGGCATATTTTAGGGTGCCGTATTCTGCTACCCTTCAGCCCAAATCACAAAATTTTGAACAACACTGAAGGAGAATAGAATATGCCACCCCAAAATCTGCCACTCTGGCATAAAAATTATTTTGAGCTGAAGGCAATTGAGAATCAACAGATGTAGAAAGAAGTTCTCTTAGAGCTTCCATTATCTGACTCAAAGCAGCAACTTCTGGTAAATGAGGTTTCCATAAATTCCCGCTTCAGATTTACTCCCAGAAGAGAGACCAAGAGTAAACCTACCATAAATCCCCTCTCCAGGGAAGTTTCATGGCCATGAAGAAAAGGGAAAGATCACTTGCCTCTGCATAAACAAACATCGCAAACTTTCTTAGCTCCCATTCATTCTCCTAAAACCCATTTGTCTTTCCTAAGAAACCTATTTGTTCTACTCATAAGAGCCTTTTCCCCCCACCCTTTTCCCTACTAAGGTATATAAGCCTCCCAATTCTAACCACCCTTCCGAGTTACTTATCACTGAGCACTTCTGCGTGTATGTACACTGTGTATGTAACAAACAAAACAAAAGAACTGGTTGGGGCATCTGGGTGGCTCCGTTGGTTAAGCAGCTGACTCTTGATTTCAGCTCAGGTCATGATCTCAATGTTGTGAGATAGAGCCCTGTGCTGGGCTCCATGCTGGGCATGGAGCCTGCTTAAGATTCTCTCTCTCTGGGGCACCCGGGTGGCTCAGTCACTTAGGTGTCTGCCTTTGGCCCAGGTCATGATCCCAGGGTCCTGGGGTTCTTCGGGCTCCCTGCTCAGCAAGCAGTCTGCTTCTCCCTCTCCCTCTGTCCCACCCCCCTCCCCCTGTCTAAAAAATAAAAATAAAAAACCTGTGTTTTGTCTTGCTCATCTGTCTTTTGTCAGTTTAATTCACAAGCCCCACTGAAGGAGCATAAAAGGGTAGAGGAGGGGCGCCTGGGTGGCTCAGTCGTTAAGCGTCTGCCTTCAGCTCAGGTCATGATCCCAGGGTCCTGGGATCGAGCCCCACATCGGGTTCCCTGCTCGGCAGAAAGCCTGCTTCTCCCTCTCCCACTCCCCCTGCTTGTGTTCCCTCTTTCGCTGTGTCTCTCTCTGTCAAATAAATAAACAAAATCTTTAAAAAAAAAAAAAAGGGTAGAGGAAAAGTTTTTCCATCCCTACAACACTTTAGTAATGGTTTGTTAGTTTTATGCTTGTATTGAAGTCTTCCCCTACTAAAAGGCTAATATTATATTGCCAAAACAAACAAACAAAAACTAATAATAGATAGATTTTGGTTTTTACCACTTGGATAGTATATTCATTACTCTCCAGTGATAGGGAATCTCACTTTACAGGTGAAATACTTAAGAACTGTGTAAGGTACATCCATTAAAATAAAAACTTCCTTGATCATATTGACCTATAAAATTTTGGCAGAACTGAATGGACTAGTGATCTTTTAAATCAAAATCATCCCAATTTCCACAAAAGTTTAATCCTTAGAGGCCGTCACATGAAATGATTCCAGGAGGACCCACGAGACTATGATGATTCCTCCTCTATCAGGCTCTACCTTATTAACATTTCAAGCTTATCAAATATTGTCAAAAACAGGGGCACCTGGGTGGCTCAGTCATTAAATGTCTGCCTTCAGCTCAGGTCATGATCCCGGGGTCCTGGGATCGAGCCCCGCGTCGGGCTCCCTCCTCAACAAGAAAGCCTGCTTCTCCCTCTCCCACTCCCCCTGCTTGTGTTCCCTCTCTCGCTATCTCTCTCTCTGTCAAATAAATAAATAAAATCTTTAAATAAAACAAATATTGTCAAAAACAACATCATATGCTCAACAGGTGCAAGCTGCATTCTCAAAGAGAATACCCCCAGATACACCCTTACATGATTTGTCTTTGGGAGACTGGGGTTGTTGGGAAGAGACACCAGTGAAATGACACCGGAAAGGACCATTTCAGGTCCTTTTAACTACAAGTACTGCATTTAAACTCCAGGGCATGCACTCATGGGTACATGAAGGGCAGTGTCAGTGATACCATAAACAATACGTTTGTGCCTCTTCAGTGTGCATCCCTGGGATGTTCTTTTGGTGTAATCAGATGGATTTCCTATGCGTGCCATATTAAAATATGCCTACACTTTGAGTATACTCATTCAGCCTTTCCAGGCATTCAAAACTGAACTTCCCTGTGCTCTCGTTTTATTACTATTTTGATGTATTCCCTTACCAGGAGGTATCCAAGACATTATTTCACTGATTAGGGCAAGGATTTATGCTCTGGCTAGGAGTTCCTGAACTAGATCATGTTATCCATAATTTATATCAGATTCTGGCTCAAACAGCAAAAGAAATAGCTCAAGCATTAGAAGTATAATAGATGAGCATAAATTTATCAGATAGACGTTTTATTTGCTCACCAGCCAAAGTGGAGTCTGGGCAATGGGCAACACATCTTATTGCACCCAATAAATACCTTAGGAGAAGTGGTATAATCAATTAACTTAAAAGCTGCTTGCTTAACTAATATTGACCAAACTCATCCTTGTGAATTGCTCTCCAGGTTGGGCTTAGGCAAACTAAGAAATTGGACATGCAGTGGATTTCACCATTCCTTAGTGTGATTGTCCTTAGGCTTTTCGCTCTCCTTCACCATCTAATGTCCAGGTTCTTAAATGTTGCTGCATAACCATGATCCCAAAGCAACAGTTAACTCATGAGCAGCATCAGAAGGAACCAGCAGCCCTCATAGTCCACATGGCTGAGTGCTGAGTGACTGAGAGGGGTAGTTGAAAAATTCTGGGAAAGTTGCTGGTATAGGGTTAGCAGAGCTGGGATGGAGAAGACAGTGACAGATGTAACACAGACATAGCCTGTCACACCTTGCTCGGAATTAAATTCCCAAGGTCCTCTGGGAATCCATAAACATCTACATTGGTTTCCCCCCCGAGGACCCAGTCTGCTGACCGAGGGCAGAACATCCCCAACTGACCTTTTGCTGGTTGCCAGCTTACCCCACAAGAGGAAAACAATGTTCACCATTTCCAAATACTGCTGTTGTTTTCCTTCTTTCCTCTCTCATCTTTCTTATAGATAAATCCATAGTTAGATAAAATCAATCTGTTATTAGAGTTTTGTGTTCAAGCAAATCAGTGCGGTAATCATTTACAATATGTCTTTGGGTTATTCTTTCATTGCCAGGTGGACTGGGGAGATCCCCAGGCCCTGAGGCCTCCACCCAGCCCATCCCTGGACGTCACCAAAGGCTTTCTTCTTGCTAGCAAGAATTCAAGGAAAGATCAGACACAGTGGTTGAGCAGTGCAAGTGGGAAAGCTTATTAAAGAGAGTACACTCTCAAGATGTGAGAGCAGGTGAGCTTCAGGGGGAAGCTGAGCTCCCTGAGGTTTTGGGTCTCTATCTTGTATTTACAGTTGTTAACGAGGGGTGGAATATTTATTACTTGGGGATGGGATTTCTTGGGAGAAGGTTACATGCCTTTTCTCCCTTACTTGGTCAGG
This sequence comes from Leptonychotes weddellii, assembly GCF_054177405.1. Lineage (NCBI taxonomy): Eukaryota > Metazoa > Chordata > Mammalia > Carnivora > Phocidae > Leptonychotes > Leptonychotes weddellii. The sequence continues at coordinate 779 of NW_027771499.1, read as the reverse complement.
GTGTCTGGCTTTCTTTGTCATGGGCCTGTCTGGTTTGATCCAGCTTCTTGTGGTGTTGTTTTTGGAATGCTGCCAGGGCAGGTCTCTAACTTTCCCAGAGCAGGCATGACTCCCCGTTTTCTGGCCTTCAGGCATCCTGTTAAAACCTAACTAACTGGGGTGCCTGGGTAGCTCAGTCATTTGAGTGTCTGACTCTTGGTTTCGGGTCAGGTCATGATCTCAGGGTCGTGAGATCGAGCCCTGCATCTGGCTCTGTGCTCGGTGTGGAGTCTGTTTGAGATTCTCTCCATCTCCCTCTCCCTTTCCCCACTCTCTCTCTCTCTAATAAATAAATAAAATTAGAGAGAGAGAGAGCACAAGTGGAGGGGGGGGAAGAGCAGAGGGAGAGGGACAAGCAGACTCCCCACTCAGCAGGGGAGCCTAATTCAGACGCTTAACCAACTGAGCCACTCAGGTGCTCCACCAGGGGTTTTTATAACAAAACACCACTGTCTTTCCCTATCTCAAACCATCCCTCTCCTACACCATGCCCTGGCCACCCGGTTCCCTTCCCTTCATAGAGGCAACCAATGTTCTTGGTGTCTTGTATCTCCTTCTAGAGGTATTCTAGATGTGTATAAACACAAACACACCTTTACATAAAGTTTGCATAATACTCTGAATCTTGCTTCTGTCACTTCACAATATACCTTGGAGATTTTTTTCAGTGTCAGTGTAATAAATAAATAAAATCTTTTATTTTTTTAAATTTTTTTTAGGATTTTATTTTTTTTTTTTTT
>NW_027771498.1:0-294 GCF_054177405.1 Leptonychotes weddellii | reverse complement strand
GGCGCCTGGGTGGCTCAGTTGGTTAAGCGACTGCCTTCGGCTCAGGTCATGATCCTGGAGTCCTGGGATCGAGTCCCGCATCAGGCTCCCTGCTCGGCGGGGAGTCTGCTTCTCCCTCTGACCCTCCCCCCTCTCATGCTCTCTCTATCTCATTCTCTCTCTCAAATAAATAAATAAAATCTTTAAATAAAAAAAAAAAAGATGATCTGGTTACAAGAAATAGAAACTGCCTGGAGAACTTAAGCAGAAAAAAAAAAAGAATGTGGGAAGAAGATAGGGCAACTCACACAATGG
>NW_027771497.1:0-294 GCF_054177405.1 Leptonychotes weddellii | reverse complement strand
GCCGAGCAGGGAGCCCGATGCGGGACTCGATCCCGGGACTCCAGGATCATGACCTGAGCCGAAGGCAGTCGCTTAACCGACTGAGCCACCCAGGCGCCCTTTGAATCTCAACTTTCTTATATGTGTTTGCTTTCTAAACCTTGGTTTTATTATATCAATGCATGATAAGGAAAATAATGTCTACCAGGAATGATGTGAGATTGGAATCAGATATAAATATCTACTTAGTCCTTGGGCAGATGGCAGATATCTGCTTCTCCATGTTGGGCAGGCGGCAGATGTTTGGTAAATAAG
>NW_027771496.1:0-294 GCF_054177405.1 Leptonychotes weddellii | reverse complement strand
CACACCCCACACACGCACGCACACCCCACACATGCACGCACACACCACACACGCACGCATACCCCGCACACGCACACACACACATGCACACACACGCACATCCCGCACACACCACACACACTGCGCACACACGCACATCCCGCACACACTGCACACACATGCGCACCCCGCACACCCCGCACACGTACGTATACCCCGCACGCGCTGGAGGGGCAGCAGTGGAAAGGAGGCTGGTGAAACCACAGAGAGCGGAGGCAGGGGGTTGCCGAGAAAGACAGCCGGCACGGAGGGCCT
>NW_027771495.1:0-294 GCF_054177405.1 Leptonychotes weddellii | reverse complement strand
TAACATTATATCCATTTTACTTTCCAGATTCTCCTAAAAGTTACCCTTACGTGAAGGTAAAACTTTTATATTTTTATTTTGAATTTTTAACTACAGATTGTATGAAAGGTCCATCATGTCTTAATCATATTGTTTTAATACCCATTCAGCCTCCCGTTGAAGTGAAAGATTCTATTCCTAATAAAACAGTGGAAGTGAAAGAAAAACAAACATCCAACTCAGGTAAATTTTACAATACAAATTTAACAGTGGAAAGAAGTAGACTAAAATATTTGAAATGCTCACAGTCTTCTT
>NW_027771494.1:0-294 GCF_054177405.1 Leptonychotes weddellii | reverse complement strand
ATGTTCTTGATGAGGGCGCCTGGGTGGCTCAGTTGGTTAAGCGACTGCCTTCGGCTCAGGTCATGATCCTGGAGTCCCGGGATCGAGTCCCGCAACGGGCTCCCTGCTCAGCAGGGAGTCTGCTTCTCCCTCTGACCTTCCTCCTTCTCATGCTCTCTGTCTCTCATTCTCTCTCTCTCAAATAAATAAATAAAATCTTAAAAAAAAAAAAAAAGAATGTTCTTGATGAAATGAGCGAGGATATTAGCAAGTGTGACTTTTTTTGACATTGTAATAATGAAATTTGTCGGCATT
>NW_027771493.1:0-294 GCF_054177405.1 Leptonychotes weddellii | reverse complement strand
GTGCATAATATCTTACTGTTTATCATATTTTCTACATCACCTAATACAATTTTTATCGCATAGGTGATTTTCAGATATTAGTAGATTTAATTTCTTTTTTTTTTTTTTAAAGATTTTATTTATTTATCTGAGACAGAGAGAATGAGAGAGACAGAGAGCACATGAGAGGGGGGAGGGTCAGAGGGAGAAGCAGGCTCCTCGCCGAGCAGGGAGCCCGATGCGGGACTCGATCCAGGGACTCCAGGATCATGACCTGAGCCGAAGGCAGTCGCTTAACCAACTGAGCCACCCAGG
>NW_027771492.1:0-294 GCF_054177405.1 Leptonychotes weddellii | reverse complement strand
GTGGGCGCCTGGGTGGCTCAGTTGTTAAGCGTCTGCCTTCGGCTCAGGTCATGATCCCAGGGTCCTGGGATCAAGTCCCACATCGGGCTCCCTGCGCAGCGGGAAGCCTGCTTCTCCCTCTCCCACTCCCCCTGCTTGTGTTCCCTCTCCCGCGGTGTCTCTCTCTGTCAAATAAATAAATAAAATCTTAAAAAAAAAAAAAGTGTTGTGTTAACATGTAGTGGGTTTGTTATTTTTAATATTTAAAATTTCCTCAGCTTTAGGGTGCCTGGGTGGCTCAGTCGTTAAGCGTCT
>NW_027771491.1:0-294 GCF_054177405.1 Leptonychotes weddellii | reverse complement strand
CAGCTCTCCCCATCCCCTGTCATTGCAAAACAGCACCTTGGGCTCTGACCCTTACCTGCAGGTTACCGTCTCTGCCCTTAATGGTCAGGGGCCCTGGGTGAGGCCGAGGCGAGAGGGTGACACAGAATGAGTCCCCGTTTCTCACTAGAAGATTGAAGCCTGGGGCCAGACTTCCCAGCCTCAGGCCACCAGCTGAATGGACGCAGCTTTCTGGGACTTGTTCAAGTGACCCGTAAGATGGGAGTAGTGCTCACGACACCTCGCATGGCAGGGGCCTGGAACGGGGCCTTCTTG
>NW_027771490.1:0-294 GCF_054177405.1 Leptonychotes weddellii | reverse complement strand
TGTGGCCGGAACATGCTTCCCCTTGAGATACAGCATCTTCTCTGAGGGTTTGAAGAAGGCTATGATGGGATGAGCTCAGAGACCAATTGCATAAAAAATGATTTTCCAACTGACTTTAGTAATTCAGGCTCAGTCATTGTCTGGAACCAAGCGTTAGAGAAGGAGAACAAAAGAAACATAGTTTCAGATGATGGACATTTGGTGAAATTTGAAGATAATCCAGCTAAGCTCATAGGAATATTGAAAAATAAATAAATAAAGGATAGTAGTTATCAACTTTTTACTCTATTTGAG
>NW_027771489.1:0-294 GCF_054177405.1 Leptonychotes weddellii | reverse complement strand
TTAATACCAAAACTGTAGGAAGAGTCCCAACATGAGGATATTCACTACTGATGCTTTTATTCAATATTGTATAGGAGATCCTGGGCAATTCAGTAAAACAGAGTAAAGAAGTAGGAGGAATGAGGTCTTGAGATGGCGCAGGAGTAGGAGACCTGGATTTCATCTCCTCTCAGGAATTCAGCTGGATAGGGATCAAACCTTTCTGAACACCTACAAACTCAACAGGAGATTGAAGAAAAGAATAGCAACAACCCTCTGAACAGAAAAGCGACCACTTTCTGGAAGGTAGGACGT
>NW_027771488.1:0-3799 GCF_054177405.1 Leptonychotes weddellii | reverse complement strand
AGCAGGTGTGTGTGCTGGTCTCTGGCACGGGCAGGTGTGTGTGCTGGTCCCTGGCACGGGCAGGTGTGTGTCCTGGTCTCTGGCACGGGCAGGTGTGTGTGCTGGTCCCTGGCACGGGCAGGTGTGTGTGCCTTAAGCCCTGGCACGGGCAGGTGTGTGTGCCTTAAGCCCTGGCACGAGCAGGTGTGTGTGCTGGTCCCTGGCACGGGCAGGTGTGTGTGCTGGTCCCTGGCACGGGCAGGTGTGTGTGCTGGTCCCTGGCATGGGCAGGTGTGTGTGCTGGTCCCTGGCATGGGCAGGTGTGTGTGCCTTAAGCCCTGGCACGAGCAGGTGTGTGTGCTGGTCCCTGGCACGGGCAGGTGTGTGTGCTGGTCCCAGGTGTGTGCCGGTGGGCGCTGCACGGTGCAGGTTGTTGTCCCGGCCCTCCCAGAAGCAGAGGTATTTCTGGCACTGCAGGAGCCGGAACCAAGCCGGGTGACCCTCGTCCAGTAGGAGCAGGCAGGGTGGTGTGGCTAGGGCCAGGCCTGGAAAGCACTGTGAGCTCAGCGCCCGGATCGCTTATGTGCACTGGGCCCCCAGGGCTGTCTGTGGCTGCCAGCACTGCCCACCAGTGGCGTCAGGGCTGGGCCAGCTGGACTGGGCAGAGGGGGGCTACGACCCTGCCTCTAAATCCAGGCCCTCACCATGGGACCCTCGGCCACTTGAGCATGCACACTGAGGTCGAGGCCTGTGTGTGTGCGTGTGCGTGCACGTGCGGGTGTGTGCCTGCCTGTTCCAGTGGGTAGGCCGTGTGGCTTCTGCCTGCACCCGCCCTGTGTGCAGCTCGTGGGTGGCTCTGTGAGAGCAGAGTGTGTGCCGGGGCCCCTGTGTCTCCACGTGGCTGCGCTGGGCTGGGCACACCTGTGCGTACCGGGGTCCTGTGTTTCTTTCTGGGCCGTCTGCATGTCCGTCTGGAAGGGTGTGTGCATGCCACGTGTGGATCTGCACGTAAGTGACGGGTATGGCCTGGGTGCCTGGGTGTGACCCGTGGCTTCGCGTGCAGGGGTGCAAGTGTGCCCGGGGTCCTTGCTCGTGTGTGTCTGTAAGTGGGGCCTCAGGCGCGTGTCCGTCCCCAGTAGCGTCCCTGCAGAGGCGACCCGGGAGGTTGTCACCTGACCTGCTTTATAGACCGTACTTAAAGGGGTTTGGTTCTGTGAGGTTTATTCCCAGCAAATCTCCAATTACTGCTCATCCTCAACAGCTTGTCCCGAAAGCTTGGTGCAGCCTCCCCAGCACACATCACATGTTCCTTGTGCCGTGAAATCAGTTGGAAAGCCATTTTCTCCATTCAACTGCTGGGAACTGGGGATGTGACGACCCATCTCCCTCCAGAGCAGGGCTTGGGGTTCCTTTATTAAAGGGAGATGAGGGTCTGGATGCCTGCCGGGGCCGGGAGGCCAGCTGGGTGCAGTGCACGGAGTGTTCTGGAAGGGCCTGTGCTCACAGAGGCTCCAGGGCTGTGGACAGGAGCAGAGGCAGAACAGCAGCGATGACACTGACCACCACCTGCAGTGAGCCCGGGAGGCCTCAGGCCCTCCATGTGGACATTGTCACCCTGGCAGTGACCCCCAACCTCTAGGTGAGGACACTGAGGCGCAGGGGTCAGAGAACCCACCATGGGTGCCCACTGAGGGGCCTAGCTGAGACCAGGAGCAGGCAGGCCCGCCCGCAGGTCCCCTCCCTTCCTCAGACCACCCTCCTCCCGCCCCCAAGTGTTTGCTGACCCGAATGGCCAGTGTCCCTGCTCACCAGCCTCGCCGTGGGGAAGATGGTGAATAAAGCCAATGATTTGGCTGCTAGCTGGAGGCGGTGAGGGCCGTGGCGGACAGGTGGTAGGGAGGGGCAAGGCCAGGCTGCAGGTGGGCACAGTGTCCGTGGCAGGGCAGGGGTGCCTGCCACAGGGCCACGGAGGGGGGCTGCTGTGGCCAGCAGGGCACCCCTGCCTGTCCCCCGCACCACCGTGCCCGGGCAGCGGGGCCCTGTGCTGGCACACTCCGGCATCTAGGGAGACCCACGGCCTGGGTAACAGTTACGGAAGGTTCCTTCGCTCCCGTGCCTGGGCCTCCATTCCCCCGACGTGGGCGTCCCTGTGTGGTCCCTGCTCGGGTGGGTTGGGACTCCTCACGGCTCGGGGGCCGCACCCAGGGTCCCGAGGGCAGGCGCCAGGAGGAATCATTGGTGGTGGCTCCCACACCCTCTCGTCACCAGACCCACCTGGACTCGCGGGGCGGGGCTGGGGCCCCTTTTCTCAGCAGGAGGGTGCCCACACTTCGTGAGATGGGCATAGGCTGCTGTGGGCTACACCTCACCACACGAGCCCCTTACCTGTGGACGAGGGGCAAGCAGGCTTGTATACCTGAGCATACATGCAGCCGGGGGGCCTCGGGCCACCCCAGCTCCCGGGAATGGTAGCTCCTGGCTCTGCACCTGCTTTCCCACTCCTGGCAGGAGGGTGCAGCCCGCCTTCTGCCCGAGGTAACGGGATGGGTATGTGCAGACCACTTGGCAGGTTTGCCCCTTGAGCCAGGGACCTCTGTGGTTAAAGATGGGGGGTGCAATATGAGATGGGGGTGCACTCGGGTCCCACTGAGGTGTTAGATGGCAGGAGGGTGGGTGGGCGCGTGCAGTGAAACCCTGGCCAGCCATACGCCCCCCAGGGGAGGGGGGGTGGGGAGGTGCCTGGGGTGCCCCTCGCTGTCCTGAGACCTGTTGGCTCCCCAGGAATGGCCCAGCACTCATGGTCCCCAGCCACCCCCCTGAACAGCACAGGCCTTCGCTGACCCAATCAGCGCTGGCAGACCCCAAAGCAGGCTCTCTCTTTATGAGGCAGGTTTATGACATCCATTACCCTGCTCCTTGGGCCACTTCCGAGCAGCCGTAATTTGTACAAAAGCAATAAAAGCCAGTCAGCCTCCCCCTGGAGTCGGGGAGCTGCGTTCTCCTCACGACCTCTGAGCACGGAGGCAGTCCTTAAGCCAGCTGCTGGGGAAGTGCCGCCGCTCAGAGGATGGTGGGGACGGCGGGGTGTGTCCTGAGCACAGCGTCCTGACCTGTGATGCAGCCCCAGCCTGGCCAGGCTTTTGTCAGATCCCCTGTCCACCCGCCCCTGCACCCACCCTTCACTCGGCCCACCTCCTAGGGCCCTGGGGTGCAGCCATGGCCCACATCTGTCCAGCTGGTAGGACACGGGAGTCCTTCCCTTGGGTTGGTAAGGAGCCCTGGGTCCCTGTCCCCCAGCACTTCGGCTGTGGCTGGGCTCAGGGGGTGTCAGCCCCAGCCTGCCTGCGCCACCTCCTCGGGCTGGTTGTAGGGTTGTCAGCATGGCCTTGGGTACATCCCAGAGTGTATTTGCAGGGAAGCCAACCCTGATGTGGAGACAGACGAGGGAGTGGCCTAGCAGAGCTGGGCTGGCCCTTGAATGCTCACTCAGTAGATGTGGCACCAGGAGGGGTGTGGCCTGAGGGGCCCCTGCTCCTGAGCTTCCTTCCCGTGGGCCCTGCTGCAGGCAGCCCGACTCTCAGCAGCTAGGTTGCAGGTTCTTCCAGAAAGGGAGCAGGGCAGTGAATTGCTGTGCAGCCCCAGGTAGAGCAGGACAGAACAGAGGATGAAAAGATAAACAGGTGACCTGACCTACCCAGTGCTTTAGCTGGTGGCAAGTGCTGAGGAGGAAGATGCACCAGGCAGAGGGGGTGCTGGTGTGGGGGGGGTGCTGGTGTGGAGCAGGGGTGCTTCTGTAGGGGGTGTCGAGGGGGAGGGGTGG
>NW_027771487.1:0-294 GCF_054177405.1 Leptonychotes weddellii | reverse complement strand
TTGCTAATTGAATAGCAGTATATCATTCCCGTACCAATTTATAATGCTATCCCTCTGTCTTCTCTCACCTTCCCATGCGTGGTTGACCAGTTTCTGGAGTAGATCTGAGAGTAGATCTCTTCTCTATCCCACTGTTTTTTCTATTCCTAGATGACTATCAAACTTTATGAATATGGTTTATAAGAAATCTTTTTTTTTTTTAAAGATTTTATTTATTTATTTGACAGAGAGAGAGATAGTGAGAGCAGGAACACAAGCAGGGGGAGTGGGAGAGGGAGAAGCAGGCTTCCCGCC
>NW_027771486.1:0-294 GCF_054177405.1 Leptonychotes weddellii | reverse complement strand
TGTTGCTGTGACAGATACAGATCTATGAAGCTCTGAAACTTCATTATATATATTTTAAAAGTTCACCAGTGATGGATCCAGAGCAACACTCAAAAGTGGCTCCAGGAGTTTCTTTGTAGAATCCAAATTCTCCTAGTCATCTGGCTCTCAGTCTTCTTGAAGGGTTACAGAAGATTAATAATGCTATTTCACGCCCCCCACCGACATCAACAGAAATCTTGTTGAAATTCAGATTTTAGTCATAGCATTGGACTTAGAAATACACTGTAATTTTTCCTTTATGTGGAAGCATTG
>NW_027771484.1:0-294 GCF_054177405.1 Leptonychotes weddellii | reverse complement strand
GTCTTGGGCCCAGTCCCCCCTGACTCAGCCATCCTCAGTGTCTGGGGCTCTGGGACAGACAGTTACCATCTCTTGCACTGGAACCAGCAATGACATTGGGAAGTATAATTATGTCTCCTGGTATCAACAGCTCCCAGGCATGTCCCCCAAACTCCTGATTTATAGTGTAAGTTCGCGGCCATCAGGGATCCCTGATTGCTTCTCTGGCTCCAAGTCTGGCAACACGGCCTCCCTGACCATCTCTGGGCTCCAGGCTGAGGATGAGGCAGATTATTACTGTGCCTCATATAGAAG
>NW_027771483.1:0-294 GCF_054177405.1 Leptonychotes weddellii | reverse complement strand
GTGTTGAATTTCTCTCCCTCATCTTCAGATGTTATTTTAACATAAGAAACAGAAGAGTTACAAAGGTTGGTTTATTTTTTCCCAAATACTCATTGTATACTTGGAAAATACTTGTTGAAAGTATCTATTTAAATAAGGAAATTAAATTAGTGATGTAAATACCTAAAAGAAATTACGCACTGGGGAGAAAAAAAAAAAAAGCTGTCACCATAAGTGAGAGTACAGGATTTCATGATCTACCTATCAAGCTGGTTTAGCAATGAGAAGACACACAGTTGAAATGAATAAAAAAGT
>NW_027771482.1:0-294 GCF_054177405.1 Leptonychotes weddellii | reverse complement strand
TAATTGAAAGCATATAGTATATTTTAGATTATATTACAGATAATTCTATGACATAAAAATACTACTACCCTACCCTGTACATAAAAATTTATTTCTTTTTTTTTTGACTTTTATAATGATTAGGAAATAATACTGAATATATTTTATGTAACTTTTTAATCCATTTTATTTCATTTAGGTCTACCCCAACTTTTTTTTTCTTTTTTTTTTTTATTCTTATGTTAATCCCCATACATTACATCATTAGTTCTAGATGAAGTGTTCCATGATTCATTGTTCATGCACAACACCCAG
>NW_027771481.1:0-294 GCF_054177405.1 Leptonychotes weddellii | reverse complement strand
ATGAAGTTACAGGGGCGCCTGGGTGGCTCAGTTGGTTAAGCGACTGCCTTCGGCTCAGGTCATGATCCTGGAGTCCCGGGATCGAGTCCCGCATTGGGCTCCCTGCTCGGCGGGGAGTCTGCTTCTCCCTCTGACCCTCCTCCCTCTCATGCTCTCTGTCTCTCATTCTCTCTGTCTCAAATAAATAAATAAAATCTTTTAAAAAAAAAAGAATGAAGTTACAGATCCTGTATACACTCAAGTTGAAGGGATTGAATAAGGGCATGAGTCATTATGGATACTTGTAGAATTATT
>NW_027771480.1:0-294 GCF_054177405.1 Leptonychotes weddellii | reverse complement strand
TTTATTTGAGAGAGAGTGAGCGAGCGAGAGCACAAGCAGAGGAAGCAGCAGAGGCAGAGGGAGAAGCAGGCTCCTCGCTGAGCAGGGAGCCTGAGCCAGGACTCGATCCCAGGACCCGGAGACCATGACCTGAGCCTAAGACAGACACTTAACTGACTGAGCCACCCAGGCATCCCTAACTTTCTTTAAAAACACAGGCGAGATGATAATTTTCTTTAAACACAGGCAAGATGACTGCCTTAAACATTAAGGGTCCTTAGGAGTGTGTCATTCCAACGCTCTTTCTATTTATGG
>NW_027771479.1:0-294 GCF_054177405.1 Leptonychotes weddellii | reverse complement strand
GTGGGCGCCTGGGTGGCTCAGTTGTTAAGCGTCTGCCTTCGGCTCAGGTCATGATCCCAGGGTCCTGGGATCAAGTCCCACATCGGGCTCCCTGCGCAGCGGGAAGCCTGCTTCTCCCTCTCCCACTCCCCCTGCTTGTGTTCCCTCTCCCGCGGTGTCTCTCTCTGTCAAATAAATAAATAAAATCTTAAAAAAAAAAGTGTTGTGTTAACATGTAGTGGGTTTGTTATTTTTAATATTTAAAATTTCCTCAGCTTTAGGGTGCCTGGGTGGCTCAGTCGTTAAGCGTCTGCC
>NW_027771478.1:0-294 GCF_054177405.1 Leptonychotes weddellii | reverse complement strand
CTCCCACCCCCACCACTCCAGCAACCCTCAGTTTGTTTACTGAGATTAAGACTTCCTCATATCAGTGAGATCATATGATTGTCTTTCTCTGATTGACTTATTTCACTTAGCATAATACCCTCTAGTTCCATCCACGTCATTGCTAATGGCAAGATTTCGGGTTTGTTTTTTTTTTATGGCAGCATAGTATTCCATTGTGTACATATAGCACATCTTCTTTATCCATTCATTTGTTGATGGACATCTTGGCTCTTCCATAGTTTGGCTATTGTGGACATTGCTGCTATAAACATT
>NW_027771477.1:0-3799 GCF_054177405.1 Leptonychotes weddellii | reverse complement strand
GGCAGCCCAGCTGTCTGGGCTGCGGCTGACACAGTGGCTGGTTTTGTTTTTATGTAGGTCTGGTCATTGCCCATTTGTATACTCAATATCTCATTTTCCAGAAAAGAAAATGTAACCATAAGAAATTAGGCATGATCTGGAGACAGTTTTCTCACTTGCACAACTGTCGGGCTCCCTGAAGGTTTTTGCGACAATCAGATGCACGGTGCTTCTGGAGGCTGTTGAAAGGTTAGGTTTTGGCTTGCTCCCCTCCTGCTCTGGAAGTGGGGCGAAGCCCGCTGGCTGTGGGCTCCCCTTGGCCCTGAGGATGGACACTGTCCACGGGAGCTTGTCCTGTGGCAGCGGGGCTGTCACCGCCTGCTGTGAGGACCTCCCGGGACATCCACAGCTGATAGTACTTAGTGGCCCCAGGAGGCCACCGCAGCCTCCTTCCCGAGGTGGACTGGTTCCAGGAGCACCCACTTCTCTGTGCCCTTCAGTCGGGCTCCCGTCCCCTGCCGGTCCCTGCCCGCCTTGGGGCCCCCTTGTCCTCAGCCCCTGGTGGGTGCTCCGTAAGGTGCAGTGCACGGTCACATGTGGAGAGTCCTGCCCCTCACACATGGCCGGTTTGCTCAGGACAGAGACTAGGGGCCAGGGCTGGGCCGTCCTTGCCTCCGGGCACCTGGACAGTTTCTGGTACACAGTAAGTGCTCAGTAAATGTTTGTTATTCACATGAATAACTTCTCTGTGACCCAAAATCTAACTAGACACCATGATTTTTAGGGACTTAACACTGTAAGTCTTCTTCTGCATTATAACTGGCCCAGAAGAGGGGCCGAGATCTTCCCAAGGTGGAAGCAGGTGCAGCCAGAGTAGGGCAGCAGTGAAGAATGCCCCTGGCCACGTGAGCAGAGCAGAGCGCGGGGGCTCCACCACCCAGGGGCTGCGCTGCTGTGTTACCAGCCGCTCAGTGACGTCCAGCCACGTCCCTGAGGCCACCCCGGCCATCCCTTGAGCTCATGCCTGTGGTCATGGGTGGTGTCCAAAGCTCCAGAATGGTGGCCACTCCCAGGGCGGGAAGAAGGAAGGGTGCAGGTTGAAGCACCCGCTGTCTTTGCTGGGAGAAGCGAAATTCTTCTCGGAGCCCTTTGCATGCCCTGCTCCGCTGGGATGCACACATGGCCCCGGGGCAAAGTTCAGGTTCTGTGGGGAGGAAGGAGGACAGCGAGGCTGTTGAGGAGGAAAGCCGCAGAGCCGCACAGAGCATTTCCCCGGGCATGTCGGCCAAATCTTGGTTTCCAGTGGCACTTGAGGTCTTCTCCCTCTGAACTCATGTATCTCCCATGACCCAGAGCCAGGGTGGACAGCCGTGTGCTTTGCCCAGGACCTCAGGGCTCCCAGGATGTGGCACTTGCCTGCTGAACCAGGAAAGTCTGGGCAAACCAGGGCAGGTGGTCACCCTGCTGGAGGGGCTCCAGTCCTAGTGCGTGGACCAGCCAGTCAGGGTGCCCGCTGGGCTGCAGAGATGGGGCAACTTGCCGCTGCCCCCTTTTCCTTTGCATTTAGCCTCCATCACGGTCCCCAACTGTGCTAAATGCTGTCCATGTACACTGCTTTATGTGAACCTCCTAACAAGCCCAAGGAGATAAACACAGACCCATTTTGCAGATGAGAAAACCGAGGCTCCGGGAGGAAGCTGCCTGGATCACGGTCCAGTGAGAGCAAAACCAGAACGTGGGTCCCCTCTGTCGGACACGAAGTCCGGTGCTCTTATGTTAAAAGCTTCCCGGGAGAGGTCAGGAAGACGCAAAGGGAGAAAGCAATGCTGTGTCATGCAGAAATCAGAAGGACACCGTGCTCACACAGGGACGGCCTGGGAAAAGTCTCAGAGGGGACGGAATGACGGGGGGCAGCGAGAAGTGTGACTGCACCTGGGGCCAGGCTTCTAGCATCGTGTCTTTGGGGGACAGTGCTTATTCGTCCAGGGTATCTGGATGGTCCCAGGTTTCAGAAACTGTTGAGGGAGGCAGAGGTCTCCCACCCAGACAAGGTTCTTTAGGAAGCCAAATCCCGTCTGCATGGTGCTCCTCGAGTCCCTGTTTCTAGTCCCTGCTTCACAGACTGCCTCATGTCCGCGTAGAGCAGAAGGGTATGGATCCTGCACTGCTGGCTTTAACATGTCCTTGTGTGCTTTTCCCAAGATGAAATTCTAGTCCGAGAGATGTTGGATCCAAGTAATTCATCAATGGCTGGAAAACAAAGGACGGCATCAACAGTAGCAACAAAATTATTCATGGAAAAAAGCAAGTATACATTTTTAAACCTATAATTGCATATATTCCTGGGTCTGTGGTGGTGAAGACACAATCCCATCTTTCTGCTTTCTTTAAGGCCAGCTACTTCTGGGGCAAAAGCAAATGAAACGTGAAAGAAACAGTTGTCCCAAACCATTTCTAGAACCTTCCCGAGACCGAGGAGGTCAAGCCCGGGCGGGCAGAGACGAGTTCCCTCTGTTTTGGGGTGGTCTCTGGGGTGCACATGCAAGCAAGGTCTTGTGCTCAGGCTGCGAATGGGGTTTAGCCACCGCAGGAAAACGGGGCACATGGAAATAGGAACTTTCAACTACCAGCACACTGACGCGTACCTAAGCCTTTGGAGGGGGTGGGCGGTGACCATGACCCCATTGGCTAAAACTACGGGGGCTAAAACTACGCTCTGAAGCACTTACCCAAGGCCAGCTGGCTGGTAGTGGGCAAAGATAAAGAACGTGCTTTTCCAAAGTGCAGCTTCATGGTGTTCAGAATGCACATAGACCCATAAACTAGCTCGTGGAGAACCAAGGCCGAGTGTCTGGGTGACACTTGCTAAGGGGAGAGCTGGGTATCCGAAATCTACACGCAGTGCATGAACTACATTCAGCAGCAAGAAAGTTCAGCCTTGTCTCGAAATTGTGCATCCAGATGTAAATTCCAGTTCCTAGGATTAGCATCACCCAACATCTGCCGAGGCCCACACGGCTGGGTGCAAGGCGGTCAGATGATGCCTGACTCCCCTACATATTAACTTGCCAAAGCACATTTTCAGTAGAACTTGAACACTCCATTAGCACTCCGTAAAATACAGTGTGGACCAAAATGTCCGTATGTGTGTAATCAAACAATTGTTTCCTTATTTTTTCCATGTTCTTCATCAAAGATTCCATCCTGAATGAGAATTTTCAAGTTGGTGCTCCTCAGAATTATCATGGACTCCCAGATAATTCACAGTTCTCTCTTGGCAGTGAGGACAAAATTTTCAATAATGGTAAATGCAACCCGCTAATCCCCTACCTGCGTGGAGAACACAGTGGGGAGGACGGAGGAACCAGGCAGGGGCAGATGGGGACAGCCCCATCATGGAGGATGTGTGGCTGGACAGGGAGGCAGCCCCACCCGACGTGGGCAGATTTCCAGCTCTGTCGAGGAACCGCCAGCCGCCCAGCCCTGCCCATGACTCTGACTCAGCACGGACTGGAGGAGGAAGGCAGGGAGGTCCCTGCAGGCAGGGGGCCGCCCAGAGGAAGGGCCTCCACACTGCCCGCCCCTCCCAAATCCAGCTAGGTCAGTGCCCCTCCCGGGGGCGGGTGGGGAGAGCCAGTGCCCCCCGCCAGCCAGGGAGGCCCCCAGGAGTGGGGGGAAGCGTCCCTCCAACAGCCGAGGTGGCTGACATGGATTCCAGTTGGCCAAGGCTCCGAGCGGTGCCTGGGGCTGACAGATCTTTCCTTTACCCTGAAGACTACACAGAAGAAAGGTCACCTGTGCAGCTCAGGGGACACCTGCC
>NW_027771476.1:0-294 GCF_054177405.1 Leptonychotes weddellii | reverse complement strand
GTAAGTGCCCTCCTTAATACCCATCACTGGGCTAACCCATCCCCCCAACCCCTCCCCTGTAAAACCCTCAGTTTGTTTCTCAGAGTCCATAGTTTCTCATGGTTCATCTCCCCCTCCGATTTCCCCCCCTTCATTAGCGCTCACCATAGCACATACTCTTCCCAATGTCTATCACCCAGCCACCCCGTCCCTCCCACCCCCCACCACTCCAGCAACCCTCAGTTTGTTTCCTGAGATTAAGAATTCCTCTCATATCAGTGAGATCATATGATACATGTCTTTCTCTGATTCACT
>NW_027771475.1:0-294 GCF_054177405.1 Leptonychotes weddellii | reverse complement strand
TTTGAGAGAGAGCATGAGCAGGGGGAGCAGCAGAGGGAGAGGGAGAAGCAGGCTCCCCACTGAGCAGGGAGCCCAATGTGGGGCTTGATCCCAGAACCTCAGGATCATGACCTGAGCGGAAGGCAGATGTTTAACCGACTGAGCCACCCAGGAGCCCCCTGAAATATTCTTTAACTCATAACTAGTTCTCCTAGCCTCAATTTTAAAAGAAAATCCAATTAAGACTAAGTTACCAACCAATCTTAAACATCTTCTATAAATCCATGCCACTATAAACAATGTAACTAAATGCTA
>NW_027771474.1:0-294 GCF_054177405.1 Leptonychotes weddellii | reverse complement strand
CCCCCCCCCAGTACAAGGGTAGGTGGAGTCCCTCTAGAGCCCTAAAGGTGGTGGGGGAAGGGAAAGATGGTCCTTGTTGGAGGGAGGGCACTGGACCTGTCAATACCATGGCTCCCCAGTTCCAGAGCTGGATTCTGGGGCTTGGATGACGCCTCCATGGACAGCCTGAGAAGCTCTATTCTCCCCAATTCCACTTCCTACCTGTGTAGATGACATCCACCAGCTGTGGCCAGGTGAGAGGGGTTCCAAGAATGCTCCTGATCCAGCTCAGGAGAGGCCTTGAGGGTTCCCAGT
>NW_027771473.1:0-294 GCF_054177405.1 Leptonychotes weddellii | reverse complement strand
GTTTTGTTTTTAGCCAGTTGGTATGAGAGCATTGCCCTTGCCAAAAGTAGAGCAGGTTGGAAAACTGTCATTTTGCAATAGCTCAATTAAAGAAAAAAAAAAAAATACGTATATGTATCCACAGCTAATCCTGCTGTAGCATTACCCAGGGACAAATGAGAGCTGTGGCTTTGCAAGAATGCTAGCATTATAAATGGTTGCATCCAACTTAACCCTCTATTTGTGTATGTGCTTTGAATTACTTATTTGACCTCTCTGTCCCTGATTAACTTCAATCCATAATATCATTTGCCT
>NW_027771472.1:0-294 GCF_054177405.1 Leptonychotes weddellii | reverse complement strand
TTTGTTTTGTTTTTAGCCAGTTGGTATGAGAGCATTGCCCTTGCCAAAAGTAGAGCAGGTTGGAAGACTGTCATTTTGCAATGGCTCAATTAAAGAAAAAAAAAATACGTATATGTATCCACAGCTAATCCTGCTGTAGCATTACCCAGGGACAAATGAGAGCTGTGGCTTTGCAAGAATGCTAGCATTATAAATGGTTGCATCCAACTTAACCCTCTATTTGTGTATGTGCTTTGAATTACTTATTTGACCTCTCTGTCCCTGATTAACTTCAATCCATAATATCATTTGCCT
>NW_027771471.1:0-294 GCF_054177405.1 Leptonychotes weddellii | reverse complement strand
ACAAAAACAATGGATCGTGGATCACCACATCAAAAAATAATGATGTATTGTATGGTGAGTAACATAACATAATAAAATTTAAAAAAAACTCAAATAGGCAAATGATATTATGGATTGAAGTTAATCAGGGACAGAGAGGTCAAATAAGTAATTCAAAGCACATACACAAATAGAGGGTTAAGTTGGATGGAACCATTTATAATGCTAGCATTCTTGCAAAGCCACAGCTCTCATTTGTCCCTGGGTAATGCTACAGCAGGATTAGCTGTGGATACATATACGTATTTTTTTTTT
>NW_027771470.1:0-294 GCF_054177405.1 Leptonychotes weddellii | reverse complement strand
TTCTTAAAAGCCAGCTGTATGGGCCTCAGCAGCTGTGTCAGAAGACAAATGCCTCATCTGGGGACTCTGGTGAAGGAAGACTGGCTCTCCAAGCCAGAGATGTGAGCATGATGGGTTGATGTGTCCCTCATTTGTGAGAAGTAAAAATGTCTTCATCTATAGATGTTCAGGACGTAAACACAACGGACAAAACCAGGATGCAGCTAATGTGAATTAAAAAGTATAGCCTTTAAAGAACCCTCCAAATCTACAACGGAATTTCACCAACTCTGAATAAAATTTCCATTCCAGTAA
>NW_027771469.1:0-294 GCF_054177405.1 Leptonychotes weddellii | reverse complement strand
TTTGGGATGATGCCCAAATAGATCAATAATTTGAGCATATCTAATGACTACCTGGATTAGTTCTTCGCACAGAGTTGCTGATCTCTAAATGCCAATTAAATGAATGAATAAATTAGGTTCCTTTCCTGAAATAACCCATAAATGTAGGGGGAAAATTAAACAACCCATAAATGTAGGGGGAAAATTCATTCAAAGAAGAGTGTGACCGAGTAAGTAAAATCTTTTAATCTGGTGGCCTTGTTAAAACATAGTTCTGATCTTCAAACTGTTTGCATATGAAAGAGAATGTATTTG
>NW_027771468.1:0-294 GCF_054177405.1 Leptonychotes weddellii | reverse complement strand
TAAATGTTTTCTATTTCTGAATTCTGTGCCTTGTAGGACCCATCATTCCCTTATCAGAATATTTGCCCCACTGATTTTAAAACCCTCTGCTCTTTCTGTCTTCTAGGTGATTTGCTGCTCCTGACACCTGTTTTCTGGGGGGATTTCCTGTCACAACGTTCTGTTTAAGATGTCATCCAAGTTTGCTTATTTGTTTTAACTTTATTATCCTGGCTAGTTTATCTGGTATTTGATAGAAAAAGGGGAAGTTTGAAAACCAAAATTCTGCCATTCTTCCACCAGAACTTGAACCAT
>NW_027771467.1:0-294 GCF_054177405.1 Leptonychotes weddellii | reverse complement strand
CCCCCCCCCAGTACAAGGGTAGGTGGAGTCCCTCTAGAGCCCTAAAGGTGGTGGGGGAAGGGAAAGATGGTCCTTGTTGGAGGGAGGGCACTGGGCCTGTCAATACCATGGCTCCCCAGTTCCAGAGCTGGATTCTGGGGCTTGGATGACGCCTCCATGGACAGCCTGAGAAGCTCTATTCTCCCCAATTCCACTTCCTACCTGTGTAGATGACATCCACCAGCTGTGGCCAGGTGAGAGGGGTTCCAAGAATGCTCCTGATCCAGCTCAGGAGAGGCCTTGAGGGTTCCCAGT
>NW_027771466.1:0-3800 GCF_054177405.1 Leptonychotes weddellii | reverse complement strand
GACCTGTACCTCTGAAACAAATAATACATTATATGTTAAAAAAAAAAAAAAGATAGTAGAAAGGGAAAAATGAAGGGGGGGAAATGGGAGGGGGAGACGAACCATGAGAGTCTATGGACTCTGAGAAACAAACTAAGGATTTTAGAGGGCAGGGGAGTGGGGGATTGGTTAGCCTGGTGGTGGGTATTAAGGAGGGCACGTATTGCATGGAGCACTGGGTGTTATACGCAAACAATGAATTGTGGAACACTACATGAAAAACTAATGATGTAGGGGCGCCTGGGTGGCTCAGTCATTAAGCATCTGCCTTCGGCTCAGGTCATGATCTCAGGGTCCTGGGTTCGAGCCCCGCATCGGGCTCCCTGCTCAGCGGGAAGCCTGCTTCTCCCTCTCCCACTCCCTCTGCTTATGTTCCTTCTCTCGCTTTGTCTCTCTCTGTCAAATAAATAAATAAAATCTTTAAAAAAAAACTAATGGTGTAATGTATGGTGACTAACATAACATAATAAAATAAAATTAATAAAAAGAATAATTACAAACTGTGAAAAGCCCTCTGAAGGACATTAATAAGCTGATGAATTAGCTAATGGGAGGGACAGGGATGAGGGGAATGGGAATATCTATATTAGATAAGATAGTTAAGGAAGCTCTTTGAGGGAAGAGTCCTTTTCACTTATTTCCAGGGGACTAAAAACAACTAGGGTTACAAAGATGTGGAATAAGAGTGAGCCAGACATGGGTAATAGCATATGTAAAGGCCTTGAAGTAGGGCTGTGCTTGGTATGTTCAAGGAATAGGTAGGAAGCCAGTGTGACTGGAGTGGCATGAGAGTGGAAGTGTGGTAGGAAATGAGGCCCAAGAAGCATTGGGAGACCAGATCATGCAGTGCTTTTTCGGTCTTATTAAAGAGTTTGGACTGCATTCTAATTATCATGGAAACATATTGGCAGGTTTTGAGTAGAAGAGTGACATGATCTGACTTGACACAGGAAAGGATTGCTCTTGCCGCCATGTTGAGAATGAGCTACAGCGGAGGAAGAGTGGAGGCAGGGAGACCAGTGAGGAGGCCATTTCAGCTTCATTTCTTATCTCCTGCTCCATTCTGCAACTATTCAGTTCCTGACCTATCCTTCATCCCTTCTTTCTGGCTCTGCTCTCAACCTTTAGACCTTATGACAAAGTTGGTTTCTTCTTCTTGACCCTTGGTATTCTTCCAAGAACATGGTTTTGCTCCACACTCTGGCTCCAACCAGTTAGGGCATCTGAGTCACCCTCTGCCTGATCTAGTGTTGACCCTGGCCCTCTATCCCACAATGACCCTCACAGTTGGGAAGCTGGTGACTTATCTGGAGCCTGAAGGAGACTGAACCTTAGTTACACCATTGTTTCAAGGACAGAACCTTCCCCGACCCACCCAACCCCCGGGGGGAAGAAAATGATGAGTTTCTCACCAATTGAAGAATAATCAGAATTAACTGTTTGATAACCTAGAAAAATCATTGTCTTGACCCATGGTTTTGAGACTTAGTCTGCAAAACCTTGTGAATGCTTTTTTTTTTTTTTTAAAGATTTTATTTATTTATTTGACAGAGAGAGACAGCGAGAGAGGGAACACAAGCAGGGGGAGTGGGAGAGGGAGAAGCAGGCCTCCCGCCGAGCAGAGAGCCCGATGTGGGGCTCGATCCCAGGACCCTGGGATCATGACCCGAGCCGAAGGCAGGCGCTTAACGACTGAGCCACCCAGGCGCCCCAACCTTGGGAATGCTTTAAAGTGACCTCTTCAGGGTTCAGATCTGCACATCTATCATAATTTCCATTGACCAATGACATTCCTCTCAAACTCATTCTAATTTTCCAGTACAACACACTCTTTTACTTTTTCTTTCATGACTAAAGACTTCTAGATCCCTCTGTTCCTAGATCCCTCTATTTCATGCCCCACGACCCCTCAAAAAAAAAAAAAAAAAAACCCACTTAGAGTCTGTCACAGACACCACCACCATACAGGTGTTCAAAGTTGTGTAATTTCGAACTGCATCAATTTATTAAATAAAACAAACCTATTAAATCAGCAAATATGTACTGAATGCCTAACCTGCATGTTAAGCCTGTGCTAGACGTTTTGGATAAAGAAATGGAGAAAACAGTTTCTTGCCTTTGAGGAAACAGATGGGGGAAAGATAAATCAACATCTTAGCATGTAGTCAAGCCAGGTGAAGAGTTGCCACGGTGCCCCATAGGTCCCCTTTCAAGCTTTATTATGAGAAACATGGTTTCCCATCAGGCCCTGCACACAGCAAGAAGGCAGTCAGTGTTTGTTTTTGATGGTGATGATGATTTGGAATTTTTCCAGAGGATTAGCTCTCAATCTGAGAACTATTCAAATTAAACCCCAGGTCTATTCCTCAGGGATTGTCACTCACTGGCATGTATGACCTTTTAGCTAAAGACTGATGTGCTAAATGAACAATGTTACCAACTGAATTTACTTAATATGGACGAGATTGCAGTTTTCCAGGGCAACCTTTTCCTTAAGTCTCCAAATTATCAGCTACTTCAGTTGAACTGTCTTAATCATCTATTCACTGCAGAATAGACACAAAGACAGAATCTATCTCCATTCCTGTCACAGAGCCTAGGCAAGATCTGGGCCACCCCTGTTTGTCCCTGTCAATCAGTGACCAGCTTTTGGCGTACCTTGGTTTCCCCATCTCTATTCTATGATTGTTGCCAAATACCTATAAAGGACAGAAAGATGATCTCATAAGAAAATAAAGTAAAATACAAGAAAAGAAAAGAATAGTGATCACACAAAACAATTAAAAAAATTGTTGCATTTAAAATATATGTCTGAGAGGCATGTGGATGGCACAGTAGGTTGAGCATCTGACTCTTGGTTTTGGCTCAGGTCCTGATCTCAGGGTTGTGGGATCGAGCCCTGCTGCCAGCTCCCTGCTCAGAGCAGAGTCTGCCTGAGACTCTCCTTCTCCCTCTGCCCCTCCCCCATCTCACTCTCAAAATAAATAATTTTTTTTTAAAAATAAGATATATATCTTTAAAAAAAAAAAGATGATGTCATCTTGTTCCAGGGAGCATTATTTTTTTAAGATTTATTTTTTTTTAAAGATTTTATTTATTTATTTGACAGAGAGAGAGGAGAGAGAGACAGCAAGAGAGGGAACACAAGCAGGGGGAGTGGGAGAGGGAGAAGCAGGCTTCCCGCTGAGCAGGGAGCCCGGTGCAGGGCTCGATCCCAGGACCTTGGGACCATGACCTGAGCCGAAGGCAGATGCTTAATGACTGAGCCACCCAGGCGCCCCTCTTTTTTTTTAAGATTTATTTATTTATTTGACAGAGAGAGACAGCGAGAGCAGGAACACAAGCAGGGGGAGTGGGGAGAGGGAGAAGCAGGCTTCCCGCAGAGCAGGGAGCCCGGTGCGGGCCTCGATCCCAGGACCCTGGGACCATGACCTGAGCCGAAGGCAGATGCTTAATGACTGAGCCACCCAGGCACCCTATTTATTTGTTTTGGAGAGAGAGTAGAGAAAGAGAGCGCGCACACACTTGAAAACGGGGGAGGGGCAGAGGGAGAGGGACAAGCAGACTCCCCGCTGAGTGCGGAGCCCGACGCGGGGCTCGATCTCATGGTCCTGAGATCATGACCTGAGCTGAAATCAAGAGTCTAAAGCTTGAGGTGCCTGGGTGGCTCAGTCGGTTAAGTGTCTGACTTCAGCTCAAGTCATGATCCCAGGGTCCTGGGGCTAAGTCAGGCTCCTTGTTCAGCAGGGAGTCTGCTCATC
>NW_027771465.1:0-294 GCF_054177405.1 Leptonychotes weddellii | reverse complement strand
CGCCTGGGTGGCTCAGTTGGTTAAGCGACTGCCTTCGGCTCAGGTCATGATCCTGGAGTCCCTGGATCGAGTCCCGCATCGGGCTCCCTGCTCAGCAGGGAGTCTGCTTCTCCCTCTGACCCTCCCCCCTCTCATGTGCTCTCTCTCATTCTCTCTCTCTCAAATAAATAAATAAAATCTTTAAAAAAAAAAAAAAGAAATACTGCATTATAAAGTATATTTTCAGGGATTAAGTGCTATTTTCATCTCTCAAGAATCCAACTGAAGTGTCCACAGTCCCATGGTCCTCTCCAT
>NW_027771464.1:0-294 GCF_054177405.1 Leptonychotes weddellii | reverse complement strand
ATCCCAGGACCCTGGGATCATGACCTGAGCCGAAGGCAGACGCTTAATGACTGAGCCACCCAGGCACCCCTTCTTTTACTGGTTTCTTGAAGTGTAAGCTGAAGTCTTTGAGACCTTTCTTCTTTTCTAATATACATTTTTAGTGCTTTTTATTTCCTCCTAGATACTACTTCAGGTACACATTTTGATGTGTTGTGTTTCATTTTCATTGAGTTAAAAACAGTTTCTAATTTCTGTTCTGAGTTTTTGATCCATTTATTACATGTAAGTGTGTTGTTTAGTTTCCAAATACTT
>NW_027771463.1:0-294 GCF_054177405.1 Leptonychotes weddellii | reverse complement strand
GTCTGCTTCTCCCTCTGACCCTCCCCCCTCTCATGTGCTCTCTCTCTCTCATTCTCTCTCTCAAATAAATAAATAAATAAAATCTTAAAAAAAAAAAGAGAGTGTCTTCTTTTTGTTTTGATTAGGTTTATTTTTATTTTTACCTGCTACAGAAATAAAAGATTGGTGACCTACTTATCAATAAACATACTTACCGATTTTCTAGCATATCTCTAATAGTACATTTTTTTTCTCCAGGAAGTTTGGGGGTACCATGGTTTGTGTTTTACTTGTCCATTTCTTTCCACCCCTGTG
>NW_027771462.1:0-294 GCF_054177405.1 Leptonychotes weddellii | reverse complement strand
TTATTTACACTGATGTGAGTGTTATCTAGTTGTATCCATGGGGTGAGGTGAGCCTAGGGTCCTCCTACTCCACCATCTTTGCTGAATTCTCCACATCACAATTTTTAAAAATACTGTCGATGTCACATATGCACCTGCAATTAAATGAGCAAAAGAATAATAATAGAACGTCTATGTTTTTACATGTTCTGGGTGTATATTCTTTACCTCTTTAAATGACAACATTTTCTAAAGAGAAAGAATTTAATTCAGTCTTCCCTTATAGCATGGTTGACCAGAATCAGTTTTTTTTTT
>NW_027771461.1:0-294 GCF_054177405.1 Leptonychotes weddellii | reverse complement strand
ATGAAGTTACAGGGGCGCCTGGGTGGCTCAGCTGGTTAAGCGACTGCCTTCGGCTCAGGTCATGATCCTGGAGTCCCGGGATCGAGTCCCGCATCGGGCTCCCTGCTCGGCGGGGAGTCTGCTTCTCCCTCTGACCCTCCTCCCTCTCATGCTCTCTGTCTCTCATTCTCTCTGTCTCAAATAAATAAATAAAATCTTTTAAAAAAAAAAGAATGAAGTTACAGATCCTGTATACACTCAAGTTGAAGGGATTGAATAAGGGCATGAGTCATTATGGATACTTGTAGAATTATT
>NW_027771460.1:0-294 GCF_054177405.1 Leptonychotes weddellii | reverse complement strand
GTAATGTATGGGGATTAACATAAGAACAAAAAAAAAATTTTTAAATAAAAAAAAAAAAAGAACTAGGTGCCCATTAAAAAAGGTGGTTGCAAATTAAAAAAAAAAAATGGTCCAGAACATTCTTTAGAGTGGCCATTGCCTTGGGTCTGGTTTCCTAGCAGCAGTCTGAGATGGGAATTTGGGGGCTAATGATTATTGAAGGAGGCTCTTAAGAGAAGAGGATAAGGGAAGCAGGATATAGCAGAGAAAAAAGCTAAATGATAATGAGACTGGAATCTAGCTTCAGCCTGATCC
>NW_027771459.1:0-294 GCF_054177405.1 Leptonychotes weddellii | reverse complement strand
CTGAGGGCTAGATGAGGGCGATATGTATTTGAATCCCCTATTTTTTTTCATTACCGGGTTTGGTCCATGTCCATTCTGGACTCTTGCCTTGAAATGCTATTGTCCAAAATCCTTAGAGCTGTCCCCCACAGTGTTCTTCCTCTCTTCCTTCCAGCCAGCTCGGCTGCTACCACAAACACCACAGACACTGAATGCTCACAGTTCCAGGGGGCTGGGAGTCCCAATCGCCCGCTGGGTCCGCTCTGGTGGGAGTCCTCCCCGAGGTTTGCAGCCCGCCCCAGCCCTCCGTGTCCT
>NW_027771458.1:0-294 GCF_054177405.1 Leptonychotes weddellii | reverse complement strand
TTTGAGAGAGAGCATGAGCAGGGGGAGCAGCAGAGGGAGAGGGAGAAGCAGGCTCCCCACTGAGCAGGGAGCCCAATGTGGGGCTTGATCCCAGGACCTCAGGATCATGACCTGAGCGGAAGGCAGATGTTTAACCGACTGAGCCACCCAGGAGCCCCCTGAAATATTCTTTAACTCATAACTAGTTCTCCTAGCCTCAATTTTAAAAGAAAATCCAATTAAGACTAAGTTACCAACCAATCTTAAACATCTTCTATAAATCCATGCCACTATAAACAATGTAACTAAATGCTA
>NW_027771457.1:0-294 GCF_054177405.1 Leptonychotes weddellii | reverse complement strand
TTTTTTTTTCCCTAGCTCTTTAAGGGTTTTAATCTATTAACCTCTTTGTCCAATTTTTCTTTTAGGCAACTTCTTCAGTCTCTGGTTACAATTAACCATTTCTTTTACTCTTTGTAATATGGTTTTACTATATGTAAAACTTGTAAGGTATGAACATATTTTTCTTGATCTTGCTGAGGTCTCATTGCGCTTCTTCAAACAAGTGTTCACATATGGAATTTTTATTCTGAAAATATTTTAGCTATTATTTATCTTTGAATAAAAGTAAATTTCCCTAGTCTCTCCATTTTCTCT
>NW_027771456.1:0-294 GCF_054177405.1 Leptonychotes weddellii | reverse complement strand
TTGAGCTGTGATGGTACAGCTGTCACTTTGAGTTTTGCCCATTTCCTTAGAACCACAGCATTGGCGGCAGAGTCAAGGGACTGGCTGAGAGGCAGGCGCCCGTCTTGCCGGACGACGCTGCCCACGCAGAGCCTGCACAAAGAGGGGCATGCCGTAAGCTGGTGCCCGTGTTCTGCGGCAACCTCCTGGCTGAGCAGGGAGCCCGATGCAGGACTCGATCCCGGGACTCCAGGATCACGACCCGAGCCGAAGGCAGTCGCTTAACCAACTGAGCCACCCAGGCGCCCAATAGTA
>NW_027771455.1:0-3800 GCF_054177405.1 Leptonychotes weddellii | reverse complement strand
GCGCCTGGGTGGCTCAGTTGGTTAAGCGACTGCCTTTGGCTCAGGTCATGATCCCAGGGTCCTGGGATCGAGTCCCGCATCGGGCTCCCGGCTCAGCAGGAAGCCTGCTTCTCCCTCTCCCACTCCCCCTGCTTGTGTTCCTGCTCTCACTGTCTCTGTCTCTTTCAAATAAATAAATAAAATCTTTAAAAAAAAAAAAAAAGAAAACCTTTTAAAAAAAAAAAAAAGAAATTTCGACAATCCAGAATCAAACGACTGGACTTTTTCAAAACACTGTTAGATAAACCCACCACGACAGAAACTCTAGACTATTAGGCCCCGCCGCCCCGGCACAACCGGAAAACGCGAAAACCCAAACGCGCAAGCGCGTTGGGACCCTCCCTGGCGCGGCCGGGGCAGTACCCACCCAGCACCGCGGGGCCGGTGCTCAGCACGCACTCCTGTCCCAGGCCCCGGATCAGCTGATAACTGGCCATCGCGGCGCTGCAGCGGTCGCCGGCAGACAAGGACTCCTGCAACTGCAGTAGAGAACCCCGCACACCAGACGCGGAGTCAGCCATCACGCCCAGACCTGGCACTGCGCATGCGCCCCAAAATGCCGCGGGGCTCACGGGTACGGGGGCGGAGTTCCCAGAGCAGGGGCGGGGCTCGCGGTGGCGGGAAACTTCCGGGGGACCCTGAAAAGAGGGGTCTTCTCCGTAGGAAGAGCCCATTGAGATGTCAATTAAGATATTGGCAGGCATGTGTTGCATACAATACACTTAGCATGCATACATCGGAGCTTAGAGAGAAACAGGAATCTAGCGGTTTGACCTCCGGAAATAGAGGGGGAGGATGACTGGTGAATTAGAGTTGACTAAACACCGGAGGCAGATAAAAAGAAACTAAAGGCTTGGGTCAAGATCTACGAAGTAGTCCCTTGATAAAGAGTGAAAAATGCATGTGTAATGTGTTTAGAAATGAAGATGCTTAAGGGATAAAGAATATTCTCCTTATCCAACAATACAGTGTAGATCAACCCTTCCGTGAACACAGTCTGGCGGGACTCCCCAGATTTCCCGCGAAAACGCAGTCGAGCAGGGGGCCAGACCATCTAAACGGAGGGGGGCACCGAGCGAGGCTTGAGTCTGCCTTCCGTGGGGCGCCTAAGGAGGCCGTTCAGTACCCCCTATTGGTGCACAGTGGCACCTTCCGGAGGCGGAGCCATACGAGAGCGCTGCTGTGATTGGTGGGGCACCGCCGAGGGCGTTGACAATGGTGCCGAAGGCGCGAAACCTTGTTCCGCTCGTGCGGTGTAGGACGGCGACCCACCAGGTGCGTCCGGGTGCCCTGCGGGCGTCAGAGGCGAGCTTCCCCGGTAGCAGCGTGTGGGCTGCGGAGCCCAGAGAGGGTATTTGTGCGGTGGGGAGGGAGGAAGCCGGGGCGGATGCGGGTGGAAACTGCCCTTTTCTCGCGCAGATTCCACGAGCACCATGTCGTCCCCGGCGTCCACCCCGAGCCGCCGCGGCAGCCGGCGCGGACGGTTGACCCCTGCGCAGACGCGTAAGTCCCTTACCGTGAGTCGAGCCCGCCACGTTACCCTCCCTTCCCCTCTTCTGGCTTTTTCCCGCCACCACAGAGAGACCTGGTCTGTGCGCCTGATTTCTGGCTCTGAGCGCAGTCTTTAAGTCCCAGGTGGAGTAAGATGTGAGGACAGCGAGCATTTGCTCATGCTCTGTCAATTCTAGTGTGCAGATACTTTTTTTGTGAGGCAGGCAGTGCTGGGCCCTCGTTTCCACCCTAATTGTTAAGCATGTCCGTGTCCATTTGTCTCTGTTTTGTTTGGTTTGTATTTGTTCCCAAGAGACTTGATGGAACTCCCGGAAGACCAAACGTGAGAATTGATGGCCATCTTTTCTGTGTTCTGTGTCACAAGCTCGAAGTGAAGATGCCAGGTCGTCACCATATCAGAGACGTAGAGGCGAAGATTCTACCTCTACAGGAGAGTTACAGCCTATGCCAACCTCACCTGGAGCTGACCTGCAGAGCCCTGCCGCGCAGGATATGTTATTTTCCAGCCCTGCTCAAATACATTCCTCAAGTATGTTTTTGGCGATCTAAGTTCTATTGTGGTTAATATATGGATGATGCTTTAGCCGGTCAGATTTGCTGGTTTGTTAATGGGTAGTTGATGTAACCCGACATGAGCTAATATGTTCACTAAGAGTACAAAGATAGGTACATGTTCGGGCTTAGTGAACAGAGAAAAAAAGTTTTGGTGCTTTTTTATACTAGAAGGTTTAATAGTCCTCAGAATCTTCACCACCACAGGTTACAAGGAATATTATTTGCTCTTGTGCTTAGATGACTTAAATCAACATGCTGTAGTTTAGGATTTGATAGGCTACCAGAATTTTATTGTAGACTTTCAAATTTGTTTTTATAGCAGTTCCCCTTGACTTTGACGTTAGTTCACCGCTGACATATGGCACTCCCAGCTCTCGGGTAGAGGGAACTCCAAGGAGTGGTGTTAGAGGCACACCTGTGAGGCAGAGGCCTGACCTGGGGTCTGCACGGAAGGGCCTGCAGGTGGATTTGCAGTCTGATGTGGTGAGTACACAGTACAGTTTTCTGATAGGGGCATTTGGGGAACATGAAATGGGTAATTCCCTATTAACTGGTTCTATCATATTTTTCTGTATAGCCAGCAACAGAAGATATAGTGGCGAGTGAGCAGTCTCTAGGCCAAAAACTTGTGATTTGGGGAACAGATGTAAATGTGGCGACATGCAAAGAAAATTTTCAGGTGAGCTGTACCTTAATACTTTAGGGTTCTGAAAAAGCTGGGAGAAAAGGTTTAGAAACAGTACCTCAGTAGCTGTAACACTGGGGTAGAATTTTAGGTGGCTTAGAATTGTTGATGTTTTTAAAAAGAAAAAATACTATTTACGTCTGTCTCCAAATAGTGACATACTCATAATATTTTGCATTGTAAGTAGTTGTTATTCCTAATGCATCAAACTTACTCTTTTTCTCTCCACATCAAGAGATTCCTTCAGCGTTTTATTGACCCTCTGGCTAAAGAAGAGGAAAATATTGGCATAGATATTACTGAACCTTTGTACATGCAACGACTTGGGGAGGTAATCAAATAGTCTTATAAAATCAAATTAATGCATTTTAAAACAATCAGCAGAACATAACTTGTTTGTTTTCTCTTCTAGATAAATGTCATCGGGGAGCCATTTTTAAATGTAAACTGTGAACACATAAAATCATTTGACAAAAATCTATACAGACAGCTCATCTGCTACCCACAGGTAAGACTTTGATTTTGACCTTGATGGATTATAGTAAACACCCAGAACACCTAGAGGGTTTTTGAATAGCAGAATTTCCTGGATAGCAAAAAGAATGTGCCTCCAGAGCACCACAACTTAAGAAAATCATATTTCTTCTCCTTTAAGATGAACATTTCCTCACACTTTCACGTTTCCAAAATTGGGATGTGTATTATTGTCAGTGGCAGGTCATAGTCTAATTGGCAGGTTGTTCCTTAATAGTATTTAAAATAATGGTGAATCTTTTTTTTTTTTTTTTGGATTGGGGAGTTATTTTATTTCAAGGGATCCCTGAATTCATTTGGACCCTTATATTGCTTATGGACTGAATAAATAACATGCCTTACAATCTATGCCCTATGGGGCCTCTGTGACAAACAAAACAGAAATAATCCATTTAAAGCCTGCCTGAAGTCTCTTGTGATTATGTGTGGCTTTCCTTTATTTGGACCTCAGAGGCATACAGTTTAAGTGGTCATA
>NW_027771454.1:0-294 GCF_054177405.1 Leptonychotes weddellii | reverse complement strand
GGCGCCTGGGTGGCTCAGTTGGTTAAGCGATTGCCTTCGCCTCAGGTCATGATCCTGGAGTCCCGGGATCGAGTCCCGCATCAGGCTCCCTGCTTGGCAGGGAGTCTGCTTCTCCCTCTGACCCTCCTCCCTCTCATGCTCTCTGTATCTCATTCTCTCTGTCTCAAATAAATAAATAAAATCTTTAAAAAAAAAAAAACATTATGTAAAAAAAAAAAAAAAAGAAGAAGGCTCGTGTGCTCTGAAGCCGGCCTCCTAGCAGGCAACGCTGGGGCCATTGCTCCAGGAGTCAGG
>NW_027771453.1:0-294 GCF_054177405.1 Leptonychotes weddellii | reverse complement strand
GGAAGGAAAATCACAGACCACCCACACACTCTCAGCACCAGATCGAAATTAGGAAGGAGTTCATATGGAATTCGAGGGTCTGGAAATGGGTGTCTTTTTTTTTTTTTTTTAGATTTTATTTATTTGACAGAGAGAGATACAGCGAGAGAGGGAACACAAGCAGGGGGAGTGGGAGAGGGAGAAGCAGGCTTCCCGTGGAACAGGGAGCCCGATGTGGGGCTCGATCCCAGGACCCTGGGATCATGACCCAAGCCGAAGGCAGACTCTTAACGACTGAGCCACCCAGGTGCCCCT
>NW_027771452.1:0-294 GCF_054177405.1 Leptonychotes weddellii | reverse complement strand
TTGGACTCAAGGTCAACTGATATGGGTCCAGCCTAGAAACAAGCAAGGCTTTGCATTCCTTCCTGGAGACAAGAAGCCCAAAACCCCATCTAGTTTTTATTTGCTCTTGGAGCATGCCCATAGCCCTTTCTCCTTGTCCTAAGACAATGTCCTGACATCAGGGGCTGAATTTTGCTTTGTCCTGATGTTAAGTCACCACACCGAAATGAACATGGGATGTAGGTTACAAATATGTTTGCTCCATGCACATACTCCATCTTTCCTCATGAATAGTCATAATTTCCCCTACCCTCT
>NW_027771451.1:0-294 GCF_054177405.1 Leptonychotes weddellii | reverse complement strand
CGCCGCAGTTGTGCGCGGGGTGGGGAGGCCATGGCGTCCGGCAGTAACTGGTTGTCCGGGGTGAATGTCGTGCTGGTGATGGCCTACGGGAGCCTGGTGTTTGTCCTGCTCTTTATTTTTGTGAAGAGGCAGATCATGCGCTTTGCAATGAAGTCCCGAAGGGGACCTCATGTCCCCGTGGGACACAATGCCCCCAAGGTAGGTCTTCAAGGCCCGCGGTGGGCCTGCTTCTCCCGCCCCGGCAGGGCCCGAAGGAGACGTCTGTTGCCTTTCGCATGACTAGGGCCCACGTTT
>NW_027771450.1:0-294 GCF_054177405.1 Leptonychotes weddellii | reverse complement strand
GTTCTATTTTAGGTCTTTAGCCACACACTGACAGGCAGCTATCATTGTCCCTAGCATTACTTTCGATTATACTGGAAGTAAAATACTTCATTTCTTTTTTTTTTTTTTTTAAAGATTTTATTTATTTATTTGAGAGAGAGAGAATGAGAGAGAACACATGAGAGGGGATAGGGTCAGAGGGCAAAGCAGACTCCCTGCCAAGCAGGGAGCCTGATGCGGGACTCGATCCAGGGACTCCAGGATCATGACCTGAGCCGAAGGCAGTCGCTTAACCAACTGAGCCACCCAGGCGCC
>NW_027771449.1:0-294 GCF_054177405.1 Leptonychotes weddellii | reverse complement strand
TTTCTAGCTAGAGGATTCTTGTTCATATGAATGCTTTCTATGCCTTAAATAACCTTGTTTTTATTCTTTTATTCATAATTCACAATGAAACCCACTTTGTCCAAGTCCATTCCTTTTTTTTCTTTTAAGATTTTATTTATTTATTTGAGAGAGTGCGAGAGTGAGAGAGAGAGAGCACAGAGGGAGACGGAGAAGGAGACTCCCTGCTGAGCAGAGAACCTGGTGCTGGGCTCCATCCCAGAACCCCGAGATCATGACCTGAACTGAAGGCAGACACTTAACTGACTGAGCCAC
>NW_027771448.1:0-294 GCF_054177405.1 Leptonychotes weddellii | reverse complement strand
GTCCTGGCTCTCTCCCAAGTATGCTGACTCCAATGCCCAGTAGAAATAGAACCCAAGGTAAATAAATCTTGATGGACTCTTGAGCAATGGAGAAAGTGTGCCAATAAGGAGCACCCCTGATGTGGGTAAGCCTTCCAGACCCTTCTCAATGATCAGACCTTAAGGGCACCAGATGTCCAGTAGATACAAGTGTTTCAGACGCTACTGAACATGAGACCAACTTCAGAGATCTCTCCACAGATATCCATGTCAGAAAGAGTAACATTGTCATTAAGACATCCACCTTGGCAAGAG
>NW_027771447.1:0-294 GCF_054177405.1 Leptonychotes weddellii | reverse complement strand
GCCGAGCAGGGAGCCCGATGCGGGACTCGATCCCGGGACTCCAGGATCATGACCTGAGCCGAAGGCAGTCGCTTAACCGACTGAGCCACCCAGGTGCCCTTTGAATCTCAACTTTCTTATATGTGTTTGCTTTCTAAACCTTGGTTTTATTATATCAATGCATGATAAGGAAAATAATGTCTACCAGGAATGATGTGAGATTGGAATCAGATATAAATATCTACTTAGTCCTTGGGCAGATGGCAGATATCTGCTTCTCCATGTTGGGCAGGCGGCAGATGTTTGGTAAATAAG
>NW_027771446.1:0-294 GCF_054177405.1 Leptonychotes weddellii | reverse complement strand
TCGCCCCAGACAGGGAACCGTTGCTCCCCTGCTCCCGCCTGGAAAAAGGAGACTCAGGTGGTGACCTGCGTCCCGCAGGCTGGGGCGGAGCAAGCCCAGCACGGTGACAGTCCTCAGTGAGTCCACAGAAACACTGACAGTCAGACCTGCCTCCCGGTCAGGCCAGCTGCGTGCTTCCGATGCACGAAACATGCCTGTCGTGTGCTTGCCGCGTTCCTGCTCTCGAACACGACAACATGCTGCACTTGCTGTGTTTATCACGGGCTGTCCTCACGACCGCCCCAGGACGCGGGC
>NW_027771445.1:0-294 GCF_054177405.1 Leptonychotes weddellii | reverse complement strand
TAAGAGACAGCCTTTATTGTAAGGAGTTTTACACCCAAGAATTCAAAATGTGGTAACGTTTTTTGGAATTTATTGATTTGTATTTAAAAGGAACTGCTGACACAGATTCACCGGAAATCACTGGAACAAGCGCGAGAAAACAGTTAATACTACCGAAACAGCAAAGTAATTCCAAGACATGTGGTTTCTCCAACAGAACGATACTGTAGATGCTGTCACTGATATGAAAACTGACGGCTCCTTACTCTTCTAAACACACAGTGGTATATAATTAACAATATTCAGTCACTTCTG
>NW_027771444.1:0-3800 GCF_054177405.1 Leptonychotes weddellii | reverse complement strand
TTTACTTATTTATTTACTTGACAGAGAGAGACAACGAGAGAGGGAACACATGGAGGGGGAGTGGGAGAGGGAGAAGCAGGCCTCACGCCGAACAGGGAGCCCGATGCGGGGCTCGATCCCACGACTCTGGGATCATGACCTGAGCCGAAGGCAGACACATAACAACTGAGCCACCCAGGTGCCCCACTTTCTTTTTATTTTTTAATGTCACGTCTTAGGTTCCTCAGCTCTCTTGAATCCTTTCATCTGTCCCCCTTCCACACTGCTACCTCCTCTACCCCTGTTTCCATCCCTGCCCGGCCCTTCTCCTGATATCTCCCGATAATCACTGGAGCTTTGCGCCACTTCCCCACTGTGGGCTCTTGAGGGGCTCAGAGACCCCACAAGCAACCATCTGGGGTGAAACGGCCTGACTGAGAACAGGAATTGAAACTCACCCACTAACACTTTGTATTTGTCACACCCAGAACTTCCTCTTTGAAGGCAAGAAGCTTTCAAAGGCCCCAGACTCTTCACCCCAATTTTCTCTCTTAAAGAAATGTGTTAAAAGGTATAGTAGGTTAAAAACAATCACATTACATTTACCGCCATTAGCCATACACCAGCGTATAGGACAGCAGGGGTATACAAATTCTCATTGCCATACAACGCATCTCTAGCACCTGTTCATTTTGTGACTGAAGATCTGTACCCACAGCTCTGCGTTTCCTCTTCCCTGCCCCCACTGGATCCCATGGTTCTTTCTGTTTCTATAAATTTGACTACTTTAGATACCACGTGTAAGGAGAATCATAGGGTATTTGTCTTTCTGTGACTTGCTCATTTCACTTGGCAGAAGGGCCAGAATATCCTTCTTTTCTAAGATGGAAGAACATTCCGTTGTATGTAGATGCCTCAGGTTCTTTCTCCATTCCTGTGTGTGGGGACATGTGGGTGCTTGACTCTGGAGAAGAACACTGCAACGAACGGGGAGGTGCAAGTATCCTTCGTCACGTTGCTTCCAATTCTTGGAAGTGACGTAAAATCGGGAGTGAGATGGCTCCATCACGTGGTAAGTCTATTTCTTCCTTTGGAGAACACTCTGCACCGTGTTCCACGGCCGAGGGGCCATTTTACATTTTCACCGACATGGGGCCAGGGTTCCAGTGCCTCCAGATCCTCCCCAACACAAGTTGTTTTACAGTTTCTGGGTTTTGGGTTCTTTTGGTTATTGTTGATAGTGGCCATCCTAACGGGTGTGACATGATATGTCTTTGTTCTTTGATTTGCTTTCTGTAATGATTACTGGTGCGGAGCCTGTTCTCAGAAGCTTGGTGGCCGTTGCATATCTTTGGAGAAATGTCTCTTCAAGATTTTTGCCCATTGTTTAGTGGGGTAGTTTGTTTTCCTTGTTGTTGTGAATTGTAGAGTTTCTTTACACCTTCTCGATTTGAATCCCTTACCAGACATAGGAGCCGCAAGTCTTTTCCCCATTGTGTAGGTTCCCTTTTCCCCAAGTTGATTGTTTCTCCTGAGGGCCAACAGTCTGTAAGCTTGAAATGGCCCCGGTTTTCTCGTTGGTTTTGTTGCCTGTGTTTTTGGTGTCATGTCCCAGACATCATTGCCAAGTGCAATGTCATGAAGCTTTTCTCCGCTTTTCCTCTCTCAGCGTCACGGTCTTAGGTTCTCTGTTGAGACGCATTATCTATTTTCAGTTAATTTTTGTGTATGGTGGAAAGGAAGGGTCCGGATTCCTTCTTTGTATGTGGATATCCTGTCTTCCCAAGCCTTTTCATTGAAGAGACTGTCCTTTCTCATTCGAGTGGGATTGGCACCCTGGGGAAGATCATTTGGCCATGTGTGGAAGGCTCTGAAATTTAGGGGCTCTCTGTTCTGTTCATTTGGTCTATGTGTGTCTCTGTGTCTATGCCAGGGCCTCACTCTTTTGTTTCCTGTAGCTCAGTAATATGTTTTGAAATCGGGAAGTACAAGCTGCCCACTTCTACTATTTCTAGATTGTTCTGGCTCCTTGGGGTCTGTTGAGATACCATATGAATTGAAGGATGAATTTTTTCGCCTTCCTGCCCACAATGCCATTAGGATTTTAATGTGGATTGCGTGTGTCCATCACTTTGGGGGTATGGACTTTTTAAACAAGATTTTATTTATATGTGAGTGAGAGAGAGTACGAGTGGGGCAAGACGCAGAGGGAGAGGGAGAAGTAGACTCCACGCTGAACAGGGAGCCCGACACAGGCAGGCTCCACATTTCCAGGTCAGCCCCAGGACCTCCGAGTTCCCCACTCACACCCTTTCCCCTTCCACGGGGTCTCTCCTGACCCAAGGGGGGGGGGCGTTCTCGTGAGCCTTAGGAGTCTCACCACTGCCCACACCGCAATGTGGGTCCCCTGGAACCTGAGTTTGGGGACCCTATTCCTTCCCCCAGCTCAGTCCTCATCCCAGCCGGCTCTACTCTGGCCAAATTTGGGATACATGCCCCACAACTGGTAAAAACGCCTTCGACCAGTTCATGGTTCGTACTTCTCTCACGTTGAACTTCTCCCGGGGAGAGGAGACATCTCCAAAACCCCTGGGATGCTGAGCCCCAGAATACAGGCTGAGAAACCACCCCCACCCCCATCCACCATGCAGCAAATCTCAGCCAGGCTTCGGACCCCTCCCTCCCCTGCCCACCCTACGCCATGGCATGGAGCTCTCTTTCTCATCCACCCTGGTTTTTCCCTCGGATCCTGGCCACAGAGCCTGAGCCACACAGGAGAAAGAAGTCAGCCTAGGGCGGGGGAATAAGGCTGCAGACACTCTATTTGTTGGTAAGAAGTTTATTTGCTCCTTTGTGTCAAAAAAGAAAGAACTGAGGCTGCAAAGCGAAACAAAACTTTTTTTGAAATCTGGGAGACACAGATTCAAGAGGAACCGTAAATGTGCTCTGAGCGGGGGAGGAGATACAGTGGATGAAGGTAAACCCGCAGGCTTGTGGAAGTTCTTCTGAAAGAAAGATGATCGGTGGGGCGCCTGGGTAGATCAGTCGTTAAGCGTCTGTCTTCGGTTGTCATGATCCCAGGGTCCTGGGATCGAGCCCCGCATCGGGCTCCCTGCTCCGCGGGACGCCTGCTTCTCCCTCTCCCACTCCCCCTGCTTGTGTTCCCTCTCTCGCTGTGTCTCTCTCTGTCAAATGAATAAATAAATAAAACCTTAAAAAAAGAGAAAGATGATGGGTGCGGCATAAATAAGTGGCTTTACTATATATATAGACGGTAGTTGCGAGGTGGAGTTCAGCAAAATAAGCTTCCACCTGAGAACCATGGCAGAATGTAGCGGTTTGTGGTAGGCACAGGCTGGGTCCAGAGGTGGACGGGCATAGGACCAATTTCTACGGTGGCCTCTGGGCTCCATGTTAGGAGTGCTTAACATTAGTGATTCAATTTCGGTGTTTCCATTCACAGTTGTGAGCCAGTCTTGTTTGCGAGTTTGGTACAAGGGGCCAGGCTCAGGGAGAGAGCTGAGCACACACACAAGCCTCCCATGGCAGCAGATAAGCTAGTAAAGTAATTTGCTCTCCTCCTGGTGCTAAGTATTCCCCCAAGGAACCCAGATCGCTTAGGTGTTTAAGAGTAGCTAAAGCACAACCACAGCTGTGGGTTTAGCAAAGCTCTTCTTGTGTCGAGAATAACATGGCATATTTAGGAAGACTTCTCGGACCTTCAGTTTGTGTATGAGGGAAGCAAGACTGCTCAGGACATAAGTAAGGGTCTTCTTCAACAGACACTGGCACATCTTTTTTAAATAATCCGAGAACTTCCA
>NW_027771443.1:0-294 GCF_054177405.1 Leptonychotes weddellii | reverse complement strand
CTGGAGTGGTGGGGGGTGGGAGGGATGGGGTGGCTGAGTGATAGACATTGGGGAAGGTATGTGCTATGGTGAGCACTGTGAATTGTATAAGACTGTTGAATCAGAGACCTGTACCTCTGAAACAAATAATACATTATATGTTAAAAAAAAGAAGAAGAAGAAGATAGGAGGAAGGGAGAAATGAAGGGGGGGAAATCAGAAGGGGAGATGAACCATGAGAGACTGCGGATTCTGAGGGTTCTAGAGGGGAGGGGGTTGGGGGGATGGGTTAGCCTGGTGATGGGTATTAAAGAG
>NW_027771442.1:0-294 GCF_054177405.1 Leptonychotes weddellii | reverse complement strand
TATTGATTTGTTTGAGAGAGTGTGAGAGCACACAACCCAGGGTGGGGGGTGCAGAGAGAGAGGGAGAAGCAGGCTCCCCACCAAGCAGGGAGCCTGATGCGGGACTCGATCCCAGGACCCTGAGATCATGACCTGAGCCGAAGGCAGATGCTTAACCAACTGAGCCACCCAGGCGCCCCCATTTGGCATATTCTAACAGGCTTTCACGATTAAAAAAAACAAAAATTTCAAGAAACTATGAATGGAAGGAAGGTCCTGAATGTGATCAAAGGCATTTAAAAAAATCATTCCATA
>NW_027771441.1:0-294 GCF_054177405.1 Leptonychotes weddellii | reverse complement strand
GGAGGCACTCCTCTGTGACATCTTGTCTCTCAGATGGCCTCTGGCATGGCTACGGACAGTCATGCACAGATGTGTCCAAGTCCATTTCTGGGTGGAGGGCTGAAAATGGACTTCAGATTCTGCTGAAGAAGAGGTGAACATCCTTACCATGTTTTGGCCTGGAAGGGAAGCATCTAAAAATTAAGCATACCTTTTTTTTAATGTTTTTTTAATTTAATTTTATTATGTTACGTTAGTCACCATACAATACATCATTAATTTTTGATGTAGCGATCCACGATTCATTGTTTTCGT
>NW_027771440.1:0-294 GCF_054177405.1 Leptonychotes weddellii | reverse complement strand
TTTTTGTTGTTGTTCTGCAGCTTCCTCAGTCATCCTGAACTCTCTTCTAGTTACTAAATGTAGTGAGACCCTGGGCTTTATTTTTGTTTTCCCTCCCTTCACTGCAGCCTGGCAACTGCCTCCAGGTGGTAATCTAGGGCCAATCATAAGGTTCACCACCTTTGTTTTCCTTTTCTCAGGTATCATAGTCCCATATTACTACAGTGCAATGTCTAAAAATAGCTATTTTGTATACTTTGATTTTTTAGTTGCTTATGGAAGAAAGGACAATTCAGAGATCAACTAATATATATG
>NW_027771439.1:0-294 GCF_054177405.1 Leptonychotes weddellii | reverse complement strand
TGGGTCTATACCGGGAAGGTATACTGTGGGCCCCGTCAAGTACAGGCAAAGTGCCTTGGTGGTCCTTACAAATTGGTATGGGGAAAACATGCACTAGTCCGGTCACTGGCTGCATACTTCGTGCCCGGAGCCATGGGGACTTGTTCCAGTAACGGGTCTGCCTCTGTGATGATAGCTGAGATTGGACAGCCCCTGGTCCGCTTTATAAAGTAGGCCATCATTCCCGCAGATCTGCACACGCCAGACAGGTGAATTACAAGGGGCTGTGATAGGAAGTATCACTGCTATATCTTT
>NW_027771438.1:0-294 GCF_054177405.1 Leptonychotes weddellii | reverse complement strand
GCATCAAATGGATGAATCATGACTTCCCAGTGCCTTTAAAAGTGGTGGAGATGCATTTGGCCTCTAGAGCACCCCTGTGTCTGCTCGCAGGGGAGGATGTGCTCTCGTGGCTGCAGGCCGGCCCCTCTGCCTTCCGGCCTTCTGGGTCTCTTCCTCAGCCTGGCTGTGCGGGCTCTTCGCCCACCACTTTCGGAAGGAAAGAGGGTCCCTCTGTCTGCCCCCCTCTGATATCTGGGGGTTTCCTCAGACACCCTGGCAGGGACCCATTGTCAAAAGTTAGCCAAGACCTTTTTG
>NW_027771437.1:0-294 GCF_054177405.1 Leptonychotes weddellii | reverse complement strand
GACCTGAGCCGAAGGCAGTCGCTTAACCGACTGAGCCACCCAGGCGCCCGAGCTTTGAATTTTTAAAGAAACGGGAAATTTTCACAATCAGGTTAGGAGGTGTGTATATTAAACCTCTGTCTGGTACAGCGTGGCTTTAGCCCGAGGCCCTTCCCTGGGTCAATGGCAAGACCTGGTCACCTGGACACAGATGCTATTGTCACCTTCGGCAGCGCACCTGCCGCGGCCCGTGTCTGGCACGTCATAGAGGTAGGTGCTACGAACCGTGGGTCACCCTAGAATTTGCTGGGTGGT
>NW_027771436.1:0-294 GCF_054177405.1 Leptonychotes weddellii | reverse complement strand
CCCACGGCCACCAGCCCTCCCCACTGGAAGTCCCTGGCCCATGTGGGGTTCCCCCCCACCCCTCTACTGCTCTGGGTAGCTTAGCTCTTCCCTCCCAAGCCCTTCTGTCACTTATTACCTGGACCTCACTGTCACAGTTCACCCCACTTGTCCCCCACATGCTTGTTTGGCACCTGCTTGGGCCAGGCCCGGGGCTTGGGGCTGGAGATGCACGGGGGATGAGACTTCAGTTTGCACAGATGCGTGGCCCTAGCATCTGACTGGGCCAGCGGGGCAGGGGGCAATCGGGACTCT
>NW_027771435.1:0-294 GCF_054177405.1 Leptonychotes weddellii | reverse complement strand
CAGCTCTCCCCATCCCCTGTCATTGCAAAACAGCACCTTGGGCTCTGACCCTTACCTGCAGGTTACCGTCTCTGCCCTTAATGGTCAGGGGCCCCGGGTGAGGCCGAGGCGAGAGGGTGACACAGAATGAGTCCCCGTTTCTCACTAGAAGATTGAAGCCTGGGGCCAGACTTCCCAGCCTCAGGCCACCAGCTGAATGGACGCAGCTTTCTGGGACTTGTTCAAGTGACCCGTAAGATGGGAGTAGTGCTCACGACACCTCGCATGGCAGGGGCCTGGAACGGGGCCTTCTTG
>NW_027771434.1:0-294 GCF_054177405.1 Leptonychotes weddellii | reverse complement strand
GGCGCCTGGGTGGCTCAGTTGGTTAAGTGACTGCCTTCGGCTCAGGTCATGATCCTGGAGTCCCTGGATCGAGTCCCGCATCGGGCTCCCTGCTTGGCAGGGAGTCTGCTTCTCCCTCTGACCCTCCTCCCTCTCATGCTCTCTGTCTCTCATTCTCTCTGTCTCAAATAAATAAATAAAATCTTTAAAAAAAAAAAAAGTTACATCTAAACTGAGACCTAAGGAGTAAGTAGGAGATATTCAAATGAAGGAGTTGGAAAGGGTCTTCCAGGCAGAAAGAACAGTTTGTACAAG
>NW_027771433.1:0-3801 GCF_054177405.1 Leptonychotes weddellii | reverse complement strand
GAGAGCACATGAGAGGGGGGAGGGTCACAGGGAGAAGCAGACTCCCTGCCGAGCAGGGAGCCCGATGCGGCACTCGATCCAGGGACTCCAGGATCATGACCTGAGCCGAAGGCAGTTGCTTAACCAACTGAGCCACCCAGGCGCCCCGGGGTTATTGTTTTTTAAAATAGTCTCAGGGCACCTGGGTGGCTTAGTCGGTTGGGTGTCGAATTCTTGGTTTTGGCTCAGGTCATGATCTCAGGGTCCTGAGATCGAGCTCTGCCTCAGGTTCCATGCTCAGCAGGGAGTGTGCTTGAAGATTCTCACTTTTTGCCCTCCCCAACTCACGTGTGCACACGCTCTCTCTTTTAAATAAATAAATAAATCTTTAAAAAAATTAAAAAACAAAATAGTCTCTTCCTTTGTTCTTGATGTTCCATCTGCTTGCGAAGCCTTCCCCCATATTTTTACCTTTTAGAATTACATTCACGTGTAAAACTTCAATTTATCATCAGTGGTTGCCAGGGGTTGGTGGAGGGGGTGTGGTTGACCACAAAGGGGATGTTCAGGCAAATATTTGGGATGATGTTCTGTATGGTCC
Organism: Leptonychotes weddellii; assembly: GCF_054177405.1. Classification (NCBI taxonomy): domain Eukaryota; kingdom Metazoa; phylum Chordata; class Mammalia; order Carnivora; family Phocidae; genus Leptonychotes; species Leptonychotes weddellii. Next base: position 3,221 of record NW_027771433.1, on the reverse strand, counting down.
TGAGGTAGAAGATACATGATTCTCTGCATTTGTCAAAACCTGAAGAACTGAACAGTGCAAAGAGTAAGTTTGAATGCATGCAAACAACAAAGAAATTTCATTCCTCAAGGCTTTTAATCCCCGTGGACATAATTCAGTGCTTCAGTGGTCTCTTCTGTACCCTCTGCATTCACACACACAAGCACACTTTGACTCTGGTCTCTGCGAGTGAGGGTGGGGGATACGGTGACATTGAGAGTATCTTTCTCCATCTCGGGATGACTCAGGGCTCCTCCTTTGGCTCCTCTCTGCCTTCCCAGGCTTCACCCCTCGGGGCTCAAGGTCAGGCTTAGGTCTCTCACCTGAACTTTTGTTTAGCTTTTTATTTTGAGATAAATGTAGATTCACATGGGGTTATAAGAAACAATACAGCTTTCCCCAATGGTTCCATCTTGCGTAACTACAATACAATATCACAACCAGCAAATTGCCATTAGTCCATCCACCTTCTTGAGATTTTACCAGTTTTACACACACTCATTAGTGTGTGTGCGTGTGTGTGTAATTCTATCTGTGCAATTTTATCACATATGTAGATTCGTGTGACCACCACCAGTCAGCGTATGGAAATGCTCCCTCATGAGTCTCACTTGAACTTTTATTTTTATTTTTTTTAAGCAGGCTCCACGCCCAGTGTGGAGCCCAAAGTGGGGCTTTAACTCATGACCCCGAGATCAGAACTTGAGCTGAGATCAAACGTCGGACGCTTAACCGACTGAACCACCTAGGCGCCCCTCACTTGAACTTTTTTTTTTTTTAATATTTTATTTATATATTTGACAGAGAGAGACATAGTGATAGAGGGAACGCAAGCAGGGGGAGTGGGAGAGGGAGAAGCAGGCTGCCCACCAAGCAGGGAGCCCAATGCGGGGCTCAATCCCAGGACCCTGGGATCATGACCTGAGCCGAAGGCAGACGCTTAACGACTGAGCCACCCAGGCACCCCCCTCACTTGAACTTTTAAAAGCGGTAACGTCTTATCTTGATGTTTGTCAAAGTGCAACCCTTAGAAGCATCAGAGTCACCCGGGGCCACTTACTAAATGTGCAGATTCCTGGACCCTTCCAGCCCTCCCTACACACCTGGGTCTATGGGGGGTGGGGCCTGAGTGTCTGCACTTTGACCAGACACCATCCTTTGAGAACCACACTGTAACTGGCCTCCAAACTCCAGTTCACCCTCCGCACAGTGGCTGCCAAGAGGGATCCTTCTAAGACACAGCTCTGACCATGTTAGCCTGCTGCTTAACACCCTCCAGCGGTGCCCACTGCCATCAGACCTTAGCGAGCAAAACTACCACCTCCACTCACCCCGACCCCCTGCAGTTCAATCCATCCAAACTCCTCTGACTCTAGAACATGTCATCTACTTTCATCATGCTCTGATTTAGGTCATGCTGTTCCCTCTGCCTGGAATGTCCTTCCCACCTTTCTCTGCCTGTTGCAACCCTTGTTCCACTACCCATTTTTACAGATGAGAACCAGGAGGTTGAGAGAGGTTCGATATCACCCACCAAGTAAGGGCAGGGCCAGCTGGGAGCCTGAATCCACCCAACTCCCTGCTCCTAGGCTCCCAGTTCACCAGGCTGGCCTGGAGGCTGGGGGAGGTCACTGGTCTTTCTTCCTGGCTATCTGCTCGCCTCCACTTGGGCCTGCTTCTCCATCTGCCTCTCAGACATGTCCTCCAGGACCTCCTCTCCCTCTCCCCCAGCTGGGAATCAGAAGCCTGAGGAGAGGGTGGAAGGGCAATGGGATTGAGCCCAGGGGTAACCCTACTCCAGACTCCTGAGTGGGCTGGGGGCAGGGGCACCCTAGGGGATGGGATCTGGAATAAGTCTTCAGGAACCCGTTGGAGCAGAGGTTTGGAGATAGGGGCTCCTGGAGAGTGGGAAGGAGCAGACTGGAGTCCAAGTCCCCTCCTCTGCTGCCCCCTCCTTCCACTGCTCACTCGCAACCCGAGCCGGGGGGCCTAAAAATAGCCCCCGAGGCGCAACCGCCGGCCGCCCTGGTGACCTTCTGGGTAACACAGGCCGAAGGCGGGCGGGCAGCAGGAAGGCAGGGCGCCGGGCCCCCCAGGACTCATCTCCCAGGGCATCCCCCCCACCCCCCGGGTGCCCCCGTGGCCGTCCGGTTCCAGAGACCCACCCCCTCCAGCCCAGCTCGCCAAGGCCATGCAGAAAGCCCGGGGCACGCGAGGCGGGGACGCGGGCACGAGGGCACCCCCCAGCCCCGGGGTGCCCCCCAAGCGAGCCAAGGTGGGGGCCGGCGGAGGGGCGGTGGCCGGGGCGCCCGCCTTCCTGCGGCCCCTGAAGGACACGGCGGTGTTGGCGGGCGGCGACGTGCGGCTGCGGGTGGTGGTGAGCGGGACGCCCCAGCCCAGCCTCATCTGGTTCCGGGACGGGCAGCCCCTGCCCCCGCCGGCCCCCGAGCCCAGCTGCCTGTGGCTGCGGAGCTGCGGGGCCCGGGACGCCGGCGTCTACAGCTGCAGGGCCCAGAACGAGCGGGGCCAGGCCTCCTGCGAGGCTGTTCTCACAGTGCTGGAGGTCGGAGGTAATGGGGAGGCGGGGGCGCCCCTGGTGGGGTGGGGTGCTCAGAGCCGCAGTAGGGCTGCTGGGGGCGGGGGGCACGTGGGGAGGTCCAGGTTCATCCAGCCCTCTTCCCAGGTGCTCTGGCTTCTCAGCCGCGCTGACCCAGAGGTGCCAATCAAGAGGGAAGTGTGTGTTTGGGGAGGGGGGGAGGGGTGTCAAAGGAGGGAGGCTCCCCACAGGCAGGTCAGAGGTCAAGGGTCAGCATTTGGTAAGCAAAACCTGAGCCCCACTCAGGCCTCTCTGGGAATTCCACAGTGAAAGGCCTCCTCGTTTCCCTGGAGAGAGAGAGAGAAAATCGTCTGGGGAAAATCACCTTTATCAGCTCCAATAACTTAGACTTGAGACACCTCACAGGGTTGCACACGTCTGAAAGAGGGGCAAGCTCGCCTGGTCCCACTGCAATATTGAGGGGTGGGTCAGAGCTCCTCACAGGCCATTGCTGGGCACGTTGGTGTGACCAGCACCAGGCTGGTTGGAGGAAGCCAGTGGGTAGACAAGTATGAATAGGGTACAGAGCATCAGGAGGTGGAGCTAGGGCTGGGGGCTCCCCAGTGTGTATGAGAATCCATATGCAAGCCTGTGTGTGTGTGTGTGT
>NW_027771432.1:0-294 GCF_054177405.1 Leptonychotes weddellii | reverse complement strand
TAAATTGTTCATGATCCTAGATCTCCTCTCACTTTAACAACTGCATTTAGAATATTCCCCCTGTAATGTTGTCTGAAATTCTTATGTTTAATGTGTCTGTAGTTCACTCAGTCCAAAAAATCATTTATTATAATGTATTTGATCCATGTGATTGATTTTATTATTAAATCCATATAGTTTTGTAAATAATCAGGGTTAATTAAATTAAAACTGAAAACTTCTTTATGTGTTTATTTTATTTAAATTATAATCCAATCACATAATTTATTAAATAATCTAATTGTTTTTCTCTCT
>NW_027771431.1:0-294 GCF_054177405.1 Leptonychotes weddellii | reverse complement strand
TTTTTTTTTAAAGGGCAAGAAGAGTAAGGGATATTTTTGCCCTGTCATCTCTGTGGCCACCAGTGAAATGTAAAGGTGCTTATGTGACAGGTATTGTGAACTAATGTTGTGCTGTAGATTCTATGACAGAACCTCTAATTGGATTTTCTCCTTTTATTTCTTTAGAAAGAGGAATATAGACAACTTTCATGTGTGAAATCAGGTAACAGTAAAACTTTGTCTCAGAGATCTGAGCACACAGAGAAAGTATTTGATATTGAGTGTTGGAAAGAAGGTTTTTAATTTTCACTTATA
>NW_027771430.1:0-294 GCF_054177405.1 Leptonychotes weddellii | reverse complement strand
GCGCCTGGGTGGCTCAGTTGGTTAAGCGACTGCCTTCGGCTCAGGTCATGATCCTGGAGTCCCTGGATCGAGTCCCGCATCGGGCTCCCTGCTCGGCAGGGAGTCTGCTTCTCCCTCTGACCCTCCCCACTCTCATGTGCTCTCTCTCATTCTCTCTCTCTCAAATAAATAAATAAAATCTTTAAAAAAAAAAAAAAAAACAAGTAGAGAAGAAATAAAATAATAATCCCTCCCGACTTTTCCCTGTCCTTTATTATTTATCCTGTTTCTTGTCTGTGGCCCTCACCAGGGTAT
>NW_027771429.1:0-294 GCF_054177405.1 Leptonychotes weddellii | reverse complement strand
TTTTTGTTTTTTGTTTTTTTGGTTTTTTGGTTTGTTTTTTTTTTTTTTTTGATTCAGCCATGACTCCAGTGAGCCTGGGTCTATTACTAGAGATACTAATTGAATAAATCTGGGATAAACTTGGGGATCTGTCTTTAAAGAAAAAAGTTCTCAGGGTTCTAGTGTGAAGCAAAATTTGGAAAATCCTAGAAACAGATTTTTTATTCAGAGATTCCACAGCTACACATAGAGATGAAAATACTTTAATAAAATTTGAAATTTATGTCTGAGCTAGTAGAAAAGCAGTTCCTAACT
>NW_027771428.1:0-294 GCF_054177405.1 Leptonychotes weddellii | reverse complement strand
GATGCTTTATCTCTGAGGTATTCTTTATAACCTAACACTCAGGGAGCCTCTGACTCTTCAGTTTTATTTTATCAGTAGGATATGGCATTGGGGGCCAATAAATGTTCACCCAAGCAATTATTGCTAGCTTCCAATTTCACATTTCCATTATTTTTACTATGAATATTAACTTTTGCCCTCTTAGAAAGATCCTACAGCAGTGTTACTCAAACAGGTCCATGAAATCCAGGAATAAAGGAAAGAAAAGGAGGAAAGATGAGTGTTGGATAGGAATGGGTCTGTCTCCTGGCATAT
>NW_027771427.1:0-294 GCF_054177405.1 Leptonychotes weddellii | reverse complement strand
GCGACTGTCTTATCCAAGAGTGTGGCAGAAGGGAGGTAATGTGACTTTCAAGGATAGATCACAAATGCCATGCACTTCAGCCTTGATCTCTTGGGGTTTGGGTTCTTGACACCTACCTTCCATGCTGTAAGGAAGCCCAAGCACCGTGAGCAAAGGCATCCCTTCATGAGAGGAAACTTTCTTTGAGGGCCAAAATGCCATTAGGATCTCCCTTATACACATTCCTAATACTGTGTAGTTTTCTTACAGACCCTTAAAACAATAGTGATTAATTAACTGCTTGAATACGTATTC
>NW_027771426.1:0-294 GCF_054177405.1 Leptonychotes weddellii | reverse complement strand
GAAGCGGAGCAAAGGATTTGCAGCATCTTTCAGTCTCGAGACAGATCACTTGAGCCTCTGTCAGAGGATGGGGCGGGAAGGGCCGTGAGGACACTAAGGAGGAAAGGGCACGTGGTGGGGGGTTGGAGAAAGCCCCACAGAGTTACAAGGAGGTGGGATAGGCGAGGGTGACTTGCCAGGCAGAGCAGATGGGGAGGGCGCCCCAGGCAGAGAAAGCCCAGAAGCGTGAGAGAGTGCGCTTGCTCAGGAACAGCTAGCATGAGCGTGCAACACAGAGGTGGAGGTGAGATGGGG
>NW_027771425.1:0-294 GCF_054177405.1 Leptonychotes weddellii | reverse complement strand
GTTCACCAAAGACTTTGTGTTATTTCAGATATTTGTAGAATGGTTTTGAGACTATAAGTTACTGTTCTTTCTTTTTTGGGCTTGAAGCAATTACTGAAAGGTCAGTCCACTAATTCCTTCCAGAGTTACCAAAACTCTCTCATGTAATCATTTGGAACTTGATTCCAAGTAGCTAATATTTATCGAGTTCTTTTTTTTTAAAGATTTTATTTATTTATTTGACAGAGAGAACGAGTAGGGAGAGGGAGAAGCAGGCTCCCCGCTGAGCAGGGAGCCCGATGCGGGGCTCGATCC
>NW_027771424.1:0-294 GCF_054177405.1 Leptonychotes weddellii | reverse complement strand
TGCCACTAGGGATTTTATATATTTTTGTAGCACCTTTTATATAAAATATGGTAAGCTAAACCCTATATTAAATGCTTATTGTGTTATTTACACACAGACACTAAAAATTTCAAGGCAAATATTCTCATCTGTAGCCACTGATCCTTTTTTTTCTGTGCTGGAATAAGAGGCATGGAAAGTGAACTTGCCCTATATTTAGACTTTTGCTTTTCAAGGACTTCCCAAATCTTGTGCTTTTAAGCTCCAGTCAAGTGGAAATGTCATCTCTTCTCTTCACCATGGTAGATCCAAACT
>NW_027771423.1:0-3801 GCF_054177405.1 Leptonychotes weddellii | reverse complement strand
TGAGAACTCGGGGCCTCGCTCCTCAGTGAGCCCCCAGAGAAAAGCCGTCAGTCACTCCGGTCTCCCCGGTCTCCAGCCGCACTCCGTGCTCACCTGGCCTGTGACCGCACGTTTCTATCTCTGGCACCCGACCCTGTGTGGAGTCTCCAAACCCAGCAAATCCCTGTGGTGCACTCCCGCGCCACTCCTCCTGGGGGAGGAAGGTGAGTCTCCCTGCATCTGCCGCTTCTTGGGTCCCTGCTGGAGGAGCAGTGGCCCGACTGTGCCGCAGATCACGGTTTATGGTAACCCCAAGCTGAGAGCCTCGGCTCCGTCTCTGCAGTCAGCTTCCCTGCTCCGATACCTGGGAGCTCTGCCACACTCAGGCATCCCCAGTCTTCCTGTGATCCCGAGGGTCCTGAGACCACACTGTCCTGCGAGGGTTCCACCCCCTGCTTAACCACTGGAGCGACGCCCCTCAGCGGAGCCGACTTCTAAAAGTTCCGATTTTGTGCTCCGCGGCTCTATCACTTGCCAGAAGCGGCCGACGGAGGCCCCCTCCCCCACCGTCTATCCTCCCGAATATCGCCTCAGATTCACTTCTCTGCACGTTCTACCTTCCAGAAAGTGGTCGCTTTTCTGTTCAGAGAGTTGTTGTTATCTTTTCTTTGATCTCCTGTTGAGTTTGTAGGTGTTCAGAATGTTTTGATCCCTATCCAGCTGAATTCCTGAGACCAGACAAAATCCTGGTCTCCTACTCCTCTGCCATCTTGCTCCTCCAGATCTACTGAATCCTTATAATAAAGTAAGCTACGTCACTTCTTGGCCTTTTGGCTAAAATCAAGTGTAGTATCTTTTCTTATTAGTTTAATATCTGAAACATCCTCAATCCAAGGACAATATACTACATGGATTTTTAGAACAAGGAGATGGAATAGGAGCTTGCTCTGTCCACTTCATGCATCAACCTGGTATTGCAGTAATTCCAGGAATGGTGCATCCTCATCAGGGGATAAAGAAAAAGTAAGCTAGAGATAAAATAAAATGTTATTTACCGTATTGTCCTGTATTTAGCTCTACGGTAAGTTTACATCAGCTATCTGTAAGACTAATCATCTGTTAGTACCTACATCAGTATTGTCTTATATGATACAAAACACCATAGATGGTACATATATTATTAGCACTGAACATCAAAAATGAAAAGATAATGTATAGTATTTGTGTGCATAAGTTTTGATAAATTTTAACTTTTTATAATAGATTTTAGGTATTTTATGGTAGTCAATGATAAAACAGAATTGCATCTGCATATATTTTATGCATTTATGAGACTCCTAACTTTTTCTTAATTTTTTCAATGTTTATAAGCTATGTGGTTCATCTGTGAGATTTTTCAAACTGTCACAAATCTCCAAAAATTTTTCCAATATATTTATTAAAACAATTTGCTTATAAGTAGACTGACACTGTTCAAACCCATGTTGTTCAAGGGTCAAATGTATTTGGGGAAATATCCCCAAGAAGTCAGTTATACACCCAAAAATGTGGTTGCATACTTGAATAGCCTTCTGGTAGATGAGGTAGATGGATTACGATGAACAACAGGCCAGGAATAGGCTTTGGCTTTGTTCAAAAATTAAAAGTGATGTCTTCTGGAAAGGAAAAGTAATAGTAATAAAGGGGAAAGAAAAGGAGAAAAGGCGGGAGAAGAAGGATAAGTAATAGCTAACATTCATTGAGTGCCTACTGGGAGCAGATGACGTGCTTATGTTACATTTTTCCTTCACAGATAAGGAAACTGAGACATAGACAGAGGAACACCACTGAAGTATTGGCCAGGAGGTGGCGAAGCAAGGACTCCCACCCAGGTATCCTGACCTTTGAATAGAACATGTCTGAACACATGGCTATCTCACGCATGCATAGCTTGTCTTTTTAGCTACAGCAAGTGCTTCTGTAAAAACAGGTGTTCTGTTTTCTTCCATTTCTATTTTGTGCTGTGCAGCCCTGCTTCGTGCAGTCCTCATTCAACTCTTTAAGAAGGCATAGTGAAGTAAAGTGACGGTAGTTATATGCAGGTTAGGGCAGGAGAAGTGACACATCATTTCTCTGTCCTACTTTAGGATTAGCAGGACACGTTCTGTAGGCTCCTCTCTCCGTGCCTTCACTCATGGTGCTCCCTCGACATGAACTCTGTCCATCCTGCCAGTGTTCTTCAACATCGATCCTGAATGTTGCATTGTCTTGGCAGGTGAATTAATCTCTTCCTCTGCTGTCCTTCCAACTTATAAAGAATACTTACTTCCGGCTTCCTTTTGTTTTTGCCTCCTCCTCTTTAAAGACAGTGTTCATTTATTATTTCCCCTGGGCTCTGTCACACTCCTGGCATCCTGCCTTGGCACACACTCCTGGCTTTGCCTGGAAATACCTCACATATCCACATGGCTCACTTTTTTACTGATTCAAGCATCTCATCAGAGAGATCTGGTGTGCTCCTGTGGGAAGAAAACATGCCAAGGAACTGCGAGTTCTCAGTTCCATCCCTGGGAGCATAGAAGAAAGTATAAGAGGGTACAGTATGGGCAGGCCCCATTGATGCCACCATGCTACCTACAATAGTCCCCCAGCTGCCTCTTTTGGGTTGGTTTGTTTTAAAGATTTTATTTATTTATTTGAGAGAGAGACAGAGAGAGCACAAGCTGGGGGAGGGGTGGAGGGAGAGGGCCAAGCAGACTCTCCTCTGAGCAGGGAACCCGATGCAGCCAGGACCCTGAGATCCCAACCTGAGATGAAATCAGATGCTTAACCAGGCTGAGCCACCTAGGCACCACCCCAGCTGCCCCCAACTCACTGGGTTTAGCCCCATAGCAGGTGTCTGCTCCTCCAGAGCTTCCTGGGTGTAATCTGAAACTGGCTCCCATGGGCAGAGGGCAGAGAGAGACTGAAGAAAGACAGCCACTCCAGGTTGGCAGGTTTTTCAGCAAGAAAACTGACATTCAAGGCTGTTCTTGGGGGCTGCAGGCAAGAGGAGTAGATTTCTGCACCCACCCACCAAATCGTAAAAGTTCATGAAGAGGCCTTACCTGGGTTCAGTCACATATACTGTGCAGGTGTTCTCAACACTGCATCACTATCTCGAGGCTGTGTCCCTGGAGCAGCTTCTGGGACTGGGGAAGGCAACTGGAACCCACAGTCCAAGGATGGGGATGTGTGCATAGTTTTATTTTTTGTTGTCTTTCTCCCCCTAGATTTCATACTCCATCAAACAGAACAAGTGAGTGGACTTACCTTGTTCAATTCCCTGTGGTGCTGTCAGCACAGCATCTGGCACATAGTAGGTGTTGCTGTATAGATACTTGTTACATGAAGCAAGAAATAAATATCTGTTAGGGATTAATTGACTGTCCTGTTTTGTTGAATTTTTATTTAAAAATAAAGTGTGGTTCTGGGTGTCTCGGTTAAGCATCTGCCTTCTGCTCAGGTCATGATGTCAAGTTCTGGGATCAAGTTCCGCATCGGGCTCCCTGCTCAGCGGGGAGTCTGCTTCTCCCTCTGACCCTCCCCCCTCTCATGCTCTCTCTCTCAAATAAATAAATAAAATCTTAAAAAAAATAAAGTGTGGGGGGGGCGGAGCAAGATGGCGGAGGAGTAGGAGACCTGGATTTCGTCTCCTCTCAGGAATTCAGCTGGATAGGGATCAAACCATTCTGAACACCTACAAACTCAACAGGAGATCGAAGAAAAGAATAGCAACAACTCTCTGAACAGAAAAGCGACCACTTTCTGGAAGGTAGGACGTGCGGAGAAGTGAATCCGAGG
>NW_027771422.1:0-294 GCF_054177405.1 Leptonychotes weddellii | reverse complement strand
TATATATATGTATAAAACGAAAACCTAAAAGAAAATTCTCCCTTTGTTAATTATGGCCATGAGGAGACCACCTTCTTGAATCCAGGATACCACATTATCCTGGTTTTCCTCAAAATTCACTGTACCCTTTGCTAATTCTCTTTCTCTTCCCATTCTCTAGATGTTGGCATGACTCAGGCCTAAGGCCTTGTACCTCTTAGCAAACATACACCCAGCCAAGGGTTGACCTCGACAATCCCACAGCTTTAGATACTACCTCTAGATGCATCACTTGCAAATTCTATCTTTGGCCTT
>NW_027771421.1:0-294 GCF_054177405.1 Leptonychotes weddellii | reverse complement strand
GGCAGGCAGGACATCGCCTCTCCCTTACTTGCCTGGACGGTGAGAGAAAGCTGGGGAAGGCTTTTGCCCTGGGCGGTTCTTTCAGCCCTTAGCCTTTGTGTGGATGTGTGGACAGAGGACCTGCTGGATGTGCTCATGGAAACCTCCCCATTCCTTTTGCGGGTGGCTTTTCCCGACTGTAACCCTTCTTTTCTGTCCTGTTCACTTGTATGTCCACGTCTGCTGTCCTGGATGCCGGAATGAGGCCCAGGTGGTTTGGGGACCCACCGTCCTGATGTTCTTGTTGTCTCTATG
>NW_027771420.1:0-294 GCF_054177405.1 Leptonychotes weddellii | reverse complement strand
TCAAAACCTCAAAACAATGAACAGAACTAAAATCTAATACCCCAAATCATGTATTATAGTTACAGTGGAATCATAATGTTTCTCTCAACAATCACTCCCATTTCTATCAACAGTAACCAGAGTAAGACTAATTTGTTTGCAAATTAGATCAAGTTTCAATAAACTTGGCTTCATTATTCACGTCAGTGCAGCAAGAATAGCAGTTGATCATATAGGCTCTTTTAAATCTGCTTTGCTGGAACTTTTCATAAATAGTCTCAGATATAAAAAGTCTTAAAATTTTTTATTGTAGCT
>NW_027771419.1:0-294 GCF_054177405.1 Leptonychotes weddellii | reverse complement strand
TTCAAACCCCACGTTGGGCCTAGAGCTTACTTAAAAAGAAAACGTTCCATTTCCAAGATATTCCCTGGAGTGACTTTCTGTGTCCACTCCTGACCACCAGGAGTATGTATCTCGGGGGTTGAGTCCACACGTGAAGATCTTTACATTGCAATCCTCTCATTTTATGGATGGAAAAACTGAGGTCCAGAAAAAAACTGTTTCATTGACTTCCATGCCCACAGCCTTCTTAGAGGCACTGCCCTGCCCACTGCAGCTGGTGAAGGGGTGATGGGGGGATTCAGGGTGTACTATGTG
>NW_027771418.1:0-294 GCF_054177405.1 Leptonychotes weddellii | reverse complement strand
TTCCTCTCCGCGTCTCTATTCCCAAACTGGAGGCATAACTAGGGACAGCACTGGATGGTGAGGCCAAGACAGGGAATTTTTCTAGACCACCCCCACTCCCCAGCAGCACCACCTTCCCCAGCTCCCCCTCCCAGGCGGCAGTGACTGACTATACAGGAACCCCTGGCCATGTCAGTAATCCTGTCATAGCCCCCAACTGGCAAACAGGGTCTCTGGGAGGGGCAGGCTCTTCTTCTAGGGGCCAACTGGGTGTCCAAGGCCGCCTCGAGGCTCAGCAGGGCCAAGGCAGCCCCC
>NW_027771417.1:0-294 GCF_054177405.1 Leptonychotes weddellii | reverse complement strand
TAACATTATATCCATTTTACTTTCCAGATTCTCCTAAAAGTTACCCTTACGTGAAGGTAAAACTTTTATATTTTTATTTTGAATTTTTAACTACCGATTGTATGAAAGGTCCATCATGTCTTAATCATATTGTTTTAATACCCATTCAGCCTCCCGTTGAAGTGAAAGATTCTATTCCTAATAAAACAGTGGAAGTGAAAGAAAAACAAACATCCAACTCAGGTAAATTTTACAATACAAATTTAACAGTGGAAAGAAGTAGACTAAAATATTTGAAATGCTCACAGTCTTCTT
>NW_027771416.1:0-294 GCF_054177405.1 Leptonychotes weddellii | reverse complement strand
TATTAACCCCTCATCAGATATATAATTTGCAAATACTTTCTCCCATTCTCTAGGTTACCTTTTCACTTTGTTGATTGTTTACTTTCATGTGCAGAAATTTTTTTTTTATTCTTATGTTAATCCCCATACATTACATCATTAGTTTTAGATGAAGTGTTCCATGATTCATTGTTTGTGCATAACACCCAGTGCTCCATGCAGAATGTGCCCTCCTCAATACCCACCACCAGGCTAACCCATCCTCCCACCCCCCTCCCATCTAGAACCCTCAGTTTGTTTTTCAGAGTCCATCGT
>NW_027771415.1:0-294 GCF_054177405.1 Leptonychotes weddellii | reverse complement strand
CTCGGCAAGGAGTCTGCTTCTCCCTCTGACCCTCCTCCCTCTCATGCTCTCTGTCTCTCATTCTCTCTCTCTCAAATAAATAAATAAAATCTTTAAAAAAAAAAAAATTACCTCCATCTCCACGCCACTGTTCTTACTGTTCCATAGGCCACTTCTTGCTTGTTTGAATTTTAAGGTTTAGGGATTGTCTTAGGAGTTAAGCAATCACATACTTTAATAGCCTGGATTGAGCTGTCCCTGACAGTAAGATCTACAAAAAAACTAAATAAGTTTCTGTTTTGTTCATTTCTGAGG
>NW_027771414.1:0-294 GCF_054177405.1 Leptonychotes weddellii | reverse complement strand
TCTCCTGAGCTGTGCAACGGGGAGAGAAAGTGCCCACCTGAAAGGGGTGTGGGGACAAGGGAGAGAAAGCAGGTGGTGTGCTAATAGAGCACGATGGTCGGCACCCAGAGAGTAAACGCTTACTAAATGTTAGTGGCAGAGTTTGAGACACCTCCTCCAGGCAGGCCCTGGGCTGGGGGCTGCTGCTGCTGTAGCAGACGAGTCAGGCAAGGCCACAGATGGGGGCGGTGGGGTCCGACCGGGGCCAGGACGGGGAAGGGCCTGGGGAGGTGGGAGCCGATTCTGGAGTGGTGG
>NW_027771413.1:0-294 GCF_054177405.1 Leptonychotes weddellii | reverse complement strand
TCAAAGGCTTTGGTTGGTTATTGTTGCATTTGTTATAAAATCTGGGGTAGATAAAGGTAGGGTCAAACCTGGAAGCTTCTAGTTGAATGGTAGATCTTACCATTCAGGGGTAGAGATGCTGTCAGGAATAAAGCTGTGTCCTTGTCATAATCCATTGTCATTTGCATGGCAGCATTTCCCAAAATGTGCTCCAAGGAATACTAGCTCCACAATGGCCAGACGAATTTGGGAATCAGCTGTTTTTATAAGCCACTTGTTTTGGAGAATTCTCCATGCATCTTTAGCAAGATTAAT
>NW_027771412.1:0-3801 GCF_054177405.1 Leptonychotes weddellii | reverse complement strand
ACCTTAGGGTTGCTGGCCTCTTGTTTTCCCAGCCTGTCTTCTGTGGGAGGGGCCTGCTGAACTGTTACTCAGGCAACCCTGTTTGCGCGGAGTTGCCCTGTGCCCCTGTGGTGGGGGATGGGCTCAGTGGGAATCAGTCTTTGGGGCTTTTGTCCTCTGGTGCCTTTCCCTGGCGGCTTTCCGTGTCTCTTCCGCGAGTCAGAGCAGAAGAGACCATTTCCAACCCTCTGCCTCAGAGCAGAGAGACCGCAGTCTGTTCTCCAGTGAGCTCTCCAGGCCACACTGTCTCCATTTCTGTCCATGCTGCTATAAACTGCAGTGGTCTGGGTTGTGTGCCCCTCCACAGCGCTCCCACTTCTGCCTCCAGGTTGGGGCACATCTCTGCCCTTTGTGCTTCTAAAACCGCCAGCCGCGCCCAGATCACATGTGCAACCCCTGCGGCTCCGGGTTTCCCTCCCGGGGGCTGCAGTTCACAGGCGAGACCCTGCTTCCCAGCCGCTACCGGTCTGCGAGTCTATGCCCCCTCCGCAGCACGCGAGGCTGTCACTCACTGGCGGTGTAGGATCCCCATGGCCAGGCACCCTCCTGCTGTTGTTTATGCTCTGATATCTGCCCGGGGAATCACGGCTCCCTGCTTCCTACCTCAAAACCAACCACCTGCAATATTCTGTTTGTAGAGATCCAGATCTTCTTACATCTCAGGCTGGTTTCATGGGTGCTCAGAGCAGTCTGATAGATATCCAGCTCAATTCCAGGGGCCAGTTGAAATAGGGTCCCCTACACCTCCACCATCTTTCCCCCCTCCAAGTTACCTAGTTCTTCATGAAAATTAAAAAAAAAAAAACCTCATGGCAAGGCAACAAACATAAATGCAGTATATTGGCATTTTACCCTCATCTTGACTTTAAGCACCACTGTTGTGGGAGTGCTAACAAAACTGACTCCATCTTTGGCCCTCCATCTTGTTCATGCCCACGCAATGACCTCCTTAAAACATTATGTGTTTTGGGGCGCCTGGATGGCTCAGTCAATAAACGTCTGCCTTCGGCTCAGGTCATGATCCCAGGGTCCTGGGATCGAGCCCCGCATCGGGCTCCCTGCTCCGCGGGGAGCCTGCTTCTCCCTCTCCCACTCCCCCTGCTTGTGTTCCCTCTCTCGCTGTGTCTCTCTCTGTCAAATAAATAAATAAAATCTTTAAAAAAAAAAATCTTCTCAGTCTGGAGGATACTTTACTGTCTCTCCTCCACTTTCTAATAACTGTAAAGCCAATTTCATCTGTAGTTATTGACATTATAGTGAAAAAGATCTAGGACTTTTGACTATTTTTACTACTAGTCAACTGAGCTGGTGAAATCAAACAAAACCATTAACACTGCTGGTACAGCATTTTACCCTTATAATAATCGAGGATGAATCTGGACTAGAAGTTTCAAGTGGTGGGAACCTTTTCTTAACCATCAATATTTCCCCAGTTTTATTATAGTGTGTCTAACTCAGTGCATGCTATATTATATTGAATTAAATCTCTTAATATAAATAGCTTTAATACTAAAACTTGTTTATCATTATTATTATTGCCATTATTATTTAATATAATCTTTATTTTTGAGCATGGCAAAATTATTCATTAAATCATTTATTCAATATTTATTGAGCATCTAGCATGTGCCAGACTCCTTTATATTCACTGGGACTCAGTAGTGAACAAAACACATAGAGATCCCTGCCTTAATTGAATTTAAATTCTAGTACTAAAGACAGACATAATTAAATGTATTAAACAGATTAAGTAAAAATATACATTAGATGGTGGTAAAAGCTATGGAGAAAAATAAAACAGAAAAGAATAGAGGGAAAGAGTGCTGTGAGATGAGGTTTGTAATTTATTCAAGGAAGGTGTCCATGTGAAGGTGGTTTTTGGGCAAAGACCTGAATGAGGTGAGGTATTGATATCTGGGGAAAGAATTAGCAATTGCATAAAAGTATAAATGACTTAGAAAAAATTTAAAAGTCTTCTAATTTATTTTGAAATTAAAATATTTAGTTTAATAGTATAAAATATTGATCATGCCAAAGAATTATATTATGTAACTATCTTTCTGGACATCTGTTTAAAACACATGCAAACTGTCCATATTTTAAATCCCTTATATATGTATAGGCTCTGACTCACTAAGGGTAAAGTCTAATCACAACCCTGAAAAAGGTCATTTTGGAGGAAAAATAATTATAGCATGCGGAAGTAGATATTAGCTATTTGTAAAATGTCATTAAAATGCAAGTTTTAATGGTGAAAGAGCACATTCTGTGGATACCTGAGGAGAGAGTATCCCAGGGAGCAGAAACAGCAAATGCAGAAGCTCTGAGGTAGAATTGTATGGTGAGGAACAGTGACAGCAGAGAGGTCTCTGAGGCTGGAGCAGAGAGTGACGGCAAGCAGGAAAGAGGTGAAATCAGAGGTGGGGCTGATGGAAGAGGGCCTTGTAGACCATATTAAAGACACTGTTTTGGTTTTTTTTTTTTAATTTTTTACATTTTATTTTATTATGTTATGTTAGTCACCATACATTACATCATTAGTTTTTGATGTACTGTTCCATGATTCATTGTGTATAACACCCAGTGCTCCATTCAATACGTGCCCTCCTTAATACCCATCACCAGGCTAACCCATCCCCCAAACCTCTTCCCCTCTAAAACTCTGTTTCTCAGAGTCCATAGTCTCTCATGGTTTGTCTCCCTCTCCGATTTCTCCTCCTTCATTTTTCCCTTCCTACTATCTTTTTTTTTTTTTTAACATATAATGTATTATTTGTTTCAGAGGTACAGGTCTGTGATTCATCACTCTTACACAATTCACAGTGCTCACATTAGCACATACCCTCCCCAATGTCCATCACCCAGCCACCCCAACTCTCCCACCCCCCCACCACTCCAGCAAACCTCATTTTGTTTCCTGAGATTAAGAATTCCTCAAATTAGTGAGATCATATGATACTTGTCTTTCTCTGATTGACTTATTTCACTTAGCATAATACTCTCTAGTTCCAACCACATCGTTGCAAATGGTAAGATTTCATGGGTTTTTTTTTTATGGCTGCATAATATTCCATTATATATATATATACTACATCTTCTTTATGCATTCGTCTGTTGATGAACATCTTGGCTCTTTCCATAGTTTGCCTATTGTGGACAGTGCTGCTATAAATTTTGGGGTGCATGTACCCCTTTGAATTACTACATTTGTATTTTTGGGGTAAATACCCAGTAATGTAATTGCTGGGTCATAGGGTATCTCTATTTTCAACTTTTTGAGGAACTTCCATACTATTTTCCAGAGTGGCTGCACCAGCTTGCATTCTCACCAACAGTGTAGGAGGATTCCCTTTTCTCTGCATCCTCACCAACATCTGTCATTTCCTGACTTGTTAATTTTAGCCATTCTGACTGGTGTGAGATGGTATCTCACTAAGGTTTTGATTTGGAATTCCCTGATGCCAAGTAATGTGGAACACTTTTTCATGTGTCTGTTGGCCATTTGGATGTCTTCTTTGCAGAAATGTCTGTTCATGTCTTCTGCCCATTACTTGATTGGATCATTTGTTCTTTGGGTGTTGAGTTTGATAAGTTCTTTATAGATTTTGGATACTAGCCCTTTATCTGATATATCATTTGCAAATATCTTCTCCCATTCTGTCAGTTGTCTTTTGGTTTTGTTGACTGTTTCCTTTGCTGTGCAAAACTTTTTATCTTGATGAAGTCTCAATAGTTCATTTTTGCCCTTGCTTCCCTTGCCTT
>NW_027771411.1:0-294 GCF_054177405.1 Leptonychotes weddellii | reverse complement strand
TCTTCCCAAAGACCTCTCAGGGCTGCCCAGTCTAAAGCAGCTGCCTGTTCATTTGCCTACCCTTCTATTTCAATGTATTACAACCTGTTACTCTCTTATCATCTGTCTCTCCCTGCCTTGGTTTACAAGACATTTCATGATCCAGGCCTGGCTTCCCATAAACTCCATTGTTCACCCCTGGAAGCTAATGCAGACCCTCCGGGACCCTGCTCTCTCTGCATTCCCAGCCTCAGCACCTGGCTTCCTTTCTCCCTGGAGGGTGCTCTTCACCCCACCTCCCACTTCACCCCCTCT
>NW_027771410.1:0-294 GCF_054177405.1 Leptonychotes weddellii | reverse complement strand
GTGGTAAAATTATATTCTGTAAAATGTATTCTGTTATACTGTATGTTAAATAGGTCAAATTTTTTAAGTGTTCTGTATCCTTACTTATTTATTTATTTTTTTTTAAAGATTTTGTTTATTTGTTTGACAGAGAGAGACACAGCAAGAGAGGGAACACAAGCAGGGGGAGTGGGAGAGGGACAAGCAGGCTTCCCATGGAACAGGGAGCCCAATGTGGGGCTCGATCCCAGGACCTGGGTTCGTGACCTGAGCCGAAGGCAGACGCTTAACGACTGAGCTACCCAGGTGCCCCTG
>NW_027771409.1:0-294 GCF_054177405.1 Leptonychotes weddellii | reverse complement strand
GGGCATGACTGTACAAGGTTGCTATTATCTGAACAGCTCCGAATCTTCCCTTCCCCGTGGAAAACTCCCTTTTCCTCCTCACTTAGGACCTGCCAACATAAAGGAATGGTCGGAAGAGTCTGAAAGGCTGTTTCCTCTATTTAGAGAAAGAGAAAATAAAAACACAGAAATGGAGGTATTTCTTACAAATCACACTCCACTGTCTGCCAGACATGTGGACATAGGCATTTAAAGCTCAAATGTAGAAGGACTGAACTGATGACCAGTTGAGTAAC
Source organism: Leptonychotes weddellii (assembly GCF_054177405.1). Lineage (NCBI taxonomy): Eukaryota > Metazoa > Chordata > Mammalia > Carnivora > Phocidae > Leptonychotes > Leptonychotes weddellii. The sequence goes on along the minus strand of NW_027771409.1, from coordinate 19 downwards.
CTATCGTCATGCCTCCACT
>NW_027771408.1:0-294 GCF_054177405.1 Leptonychotes weddellii | reverse complement strand
TTTTATTTATTTATTTGAGAGAGAGAGACTGAGAGAGAGAGCACATGAGAGGGGGGAGGGTTGGGAGGGTCAGAGGGAGAAGCAGACTCCCTGCCGAGCAGGGAGCCCGATGCGGGACTCGATCCAGGGACTCCAGGATCATGACCTGAGCCGAAGGCAGTCGCTTAACCAACTGAGCCACCCAGGCGCCCTTTTTTTTAAGATTTTATTTATTTATTTGACAGAGAGATAGACAGAAGAGCACAAGCAGAGGGAATGGCAGAGGGAGAGGGAGAAGCAGGCTCTGCACTGAGC
>NW_027771407.1:0-294 GCF_054177405.1 Leptonychotes weddellii | reverse complement strand
TTGTCAGAGAGAGAGAGAGCACAAGCAGGGGGAGAGGCAGAAGCAGAGGGAGGAGCAGGCTCCCCACTGAGCAAGGAGCTCAATGCGGGACTCAATCCCAGGACCCTGGGATCATGACCTGAGCCGAAGGCAGACGCTTAACGACTGAGCCACCCAGGCATCATCCGTCGTTTGTTTTCCTAAGGGTAACATAAAATTAATAAGTAGCTTATATATTCACCCAAAAAAATCACTGTGAAATGGAACACTGTGTGTAACATACACCAAATAATCTGTGACGGAGAATGGAAAATG
>NW_027771406.1:0-294 GCF_054177405.1 Leptonychotes weddellii | reverse complement strand
TGGGGACAGAAACTCAGTAGCCAACCTAGGGATACACTTACGGCCTAGGGTCATTTCAGCCCTGATGTGCCCACGCTGGGGCAAGCTTCGGGGGTTCGGGGGTCTGAGTTGGGGGTGTGGGTCAGGGTGAGTGTCAGGCTCAGGGTTTGTGGGCAGGGGACCGTTGAAAGTGGCATTTCGCTGGGATGGGCACGCAGAGTTCTACTCTGAAACGTTTGGCCCGAGTTCAAAATGGTGCGGTTTCCTTCTGGGAGACTGAATCGTCTGGTATTGCTCAGGTGCCCCCAATCCCTG
>NW_027771405.1:0-294 GCF_054177405.1 Leptonychotes weddellii | reverse complement strand
TGGACAAGTTATGTCTGCAAACCAAAACCGAGCCCTACAAGAGAGTGGCTGGTGAGCGGTGTCCCGCTGAGGGGAGCGGCGAGTGAGCCCACCAGGAGAGCCGCACTCGAATCTGAAAAGCCACCCTCCCCGGGACAGGTGTCCACATCCCAAGAGGAAAGGGCAGCACCCCGCTCAGTCACATACACCCAGCAACCACTCCACCCACAGAGTCCCAAAGACAGATCCTGCCTTGGACACTCTTCTTTCAGTGCTCACTGTCCGCATGTCACCAGGCAGCAGCCCCAGGCCCCC
>NW_027771404.1:0-294 GCF_054177405.1 Leptonychotes weddellii | reverse complement strand
GCCTATCCAAGGAGAATTATCTAAAATAAAATGATAGAGGGCGCCTGGGTGGCTCAGTTGGTTAAGCGACTGCCTTCGGCTCAGGTCATGATCCCGGAGTCCCGGGATCGAGTCCCGCATCGGGCTCCCTGCTCAGCAGGGAGTCTGCTTCTCCCTCTGACCCTCCTCCCTCTCATGCTCTCTGTCTCTCATTCTCTCTCTTGCAAATAAATAAAATCTTAAAAAAATTAAAAAATTAAAAAAAATAAAATAAAATAAAATGATAGATACCTCATACTATAAGCATATATCTGT
>NW_027771403.1:0-294 GCF_054177405.1 Leptonychotes weddellii | reverse complement strand
GAGTGGTTATCTCCATTTCTTTCAATTCTTTTTCTGAGGTTTCTTGTTTTTTGTTTTTTTCCTTCTCTTTTGTTTGGAATGTATTCCTCTCCCTGCTCTTTTTGGATTTCTGTTTGTTTCTATGTATTAGGTGGATCAGTTGCATATCCTGGTCTTAGAGTAGTGACTTAATGCAGAAGGTGTCCTTTGGGGCCTAGCACGGCAAACTCCCCTGGTCACCTGAGCCAGCTTCCTTAGGAATGTCCCCTGTGTGGGCTGCATGCACCTTTCTACTGTGGCTGGGTGTGATTGGTG
>NW_027771402.1:0-294 GCF_054177405.1 Leptonychotes weddellii | reverse complement strand
TCCTCCTTCAGGGGAGCAGAAAGAAGAGGGGGTCGCTGAGCCCACCCCTCTGGGCCCCTCAGGCCCCACCACCCCAGACAGGGCTGAGAGGGAGGGAGGCACACATTGGACAGGTGGACAGACAGACAGCTGCTGGGCCAAACCTCCCAAACACTCCCTCCTTGTCCTTGATCTGCTCCCGGAGCTGGAGGCCCACATGCGGGACCGTCCTGTGCTTCCAGGTGGGACAGCTCAGCCTGGCACCCGCCCTGGCCACGGCTCCAGCCTGTGCCCTCCCCAGGGAAGTGGGTTCAC
>NW_027771401.1:0-3801 GCF_054177405.1 Leptonychotes weddellii | reverse complement strand
ATACAACCACACACACACATACACACACCCTTGATATAAACCCACAAGATGAAAACTGATTCACATTCACATAGGAAGATTCCTCCTCTGTTACTCATTTTCCCTTTCTTTAATCTTAAAACGTAATTCAAGTGAACTCTCTCCTCCCTTGCAATGAAGTGTTTTAAATAAAACAAAATTAATCCTATATGTAACTTAGTTTCAAAGCAATAGCTACTTAGCCCTCCTTACTTGTTGGCTTCACAGATGCCACATACAAATGCCTTAAAGCTACTCCATTCAGTGACTTGATTGCAGGAGTTTATCTTAACGTGTCTAATGGGGGACAGTCCAGATCCGTGGTGTAGACAGCAAATCTGCTCCTTCAAATGTATTTTTTTCTCAGCTAAACCAAGCAAAAGCCATTTGGTGCCAACTTGACTCAAAAGACTTCTATATCATGGACCTGGCAACTGAGGTTAATTGGAGCAGAATGGCCCCCTATAGAGATGAAACCAAGGGAAAGTCAGAAAGAAGAAATTACAGGATTTATATCCATTTGCTTAATCACCACTCCTCGCTCTTTGGTGTATGAAGGTAATAGACAACGCATTGTATTCATGCCTCTATTTATATTCATGGCTTTCTCTCACTCTTCACCTGCATTACATTTTGGTTAACCATTTCTTCTTTTCTTGGAGTACCTGCACAGTGAGAAGGTCTTGTCCTGGCATCTCCTTTCAGGGTTGCTTCAGATCATTTAAATGACAAACACTCCATGAAGGGAAGCTAGGGGCTGTGTTCTGCACATTTATTTTTCTCCAAACAATTTACATTTTGCTCCTTACGACACCTTCAGTTTCGGTCATGGGAGGATAAATATTTCATTTTTAAAAAGGAGAGTCTTAATTATCCTTTCAGAGGAAAAATTGCCTCTGGCAAACTTTTACAATAAAAATAATAGAATAACGGATATCTGAGATGAGAAAGATAAATGTGCTTATTCGGCCCTCTCTCTGAGGCAAAATGCTACTTAATCCCTTCTGTCAACTGTTGGGGCTTGTGTCCTTGGCCTCCATGAACAATTTCTCAGTTAACAAGTGAACCTATGCAGGAAAATCACATTTTTTATTGTGGTAAAATATATGTCACATAGAATCTACCAGTTCAACCAGTTTCATGTGTAGAGGTTGGTGACATTAAGTACCTTCACGTTGTCTGCAACCATCACCACCACCCACCTCCAGAACATTCTCATCTTCCTCCATTGAAACTACCCATCAAACACTAACTCCTCATTCTCCTCTTTCTCCAGCCCCGGGCAGCCGCCAATCTATGCTCTAACTCTGAGACTACTTCGGGTACCTCCTACAAGTAGAATCCTAGAGTCTTTGTCTTTTTGGGTCTGGCTTGTTTCAAGGTAGGAGACAGATGACATTTTAAATATTCAGTCTTGGGCTTAAATCTTACCTTTGCCATGTCATCCTGCTGTATTTTCAGAGAAATTCCTCTAAACTTGTTTCTTTACCAGCCCCACATGATGGTATTAATGATGCTGGGTGGTGTGGCTGTCGAGACTTGTATGTCCATAGCATGATATTGGACAAAGAGCAAATACTCTGTAGATATTATTTCTTCTTCCAGCCTAAGGAAGTTGAGATAAATCCAGATGCCTAAACTTCAAGCTAAAACACCACTCCTCGGCCTATCAAATATACAATGAAATTGACTTTCTCTAACGTTAGAATGAATAAGAATATCACTCTCAAAGGTTTATTGTGGTAATAAAATGAGATTAAATATGAGAGCTCTATCTATAAAATTCAATGATCATTGGTCCAATCTCAATCAGAGGGATTCCAGAATGGCATCGGGTGATCTGCACTCCATATGATGAAGGTGATACAGTTATCGGCCTCCCCAAGACAAGAGAGAAGAAAAGATGATGTGGCATTTGTAGCTTAAAAGGAGAGGGATATGGACTCATAAATAGCCCTGTATTTCCTGCAATAAAAATACCATTGATCCGAAACATATGTTTGATAGAATCTCTTTATTTTATTGTTGGCATAAAAGCTAAAGGTCATCTACACCAATATTATTATTTCACACAACTGGTAAGGGGTCTTGCTCCTGTCTCTAACTCTTTTCTTACCAATGGATGGCTATGTATCTTTACTAACCCTGAAAAATGAGCCTCATTCTTGCCTTCCAGTCAATGTGATGAAACTTTGTATTGTGCTAGCATACTCTTATTATTGAGTTCAATCCTCTGCCATTTCTGAGAGGGCCTGATCGCTGAGAAACTGGACTGAGTTGGACAGTCAGCAGGGCCTAACTTCTAACCCATGGAGTTAAAAGATTCTAAACCTGCTCCTGATGATAGGGGAAAAGCAAGATAGCTGAGTTTTCAGCTTGTGTACTTGTGGAAACTTATTCACAACAAAGGAGGCATTGACTTCAGTGAAGCAAAATATTACTTTTACATACATTTAAAAGTTTAAAATGAGTTGGCCGATAAAATCACAGAGTATATATTTACACATACCTACATATCTAACTGAGAATAGAAGACAGGACTAGGAATTCAGCAGTGTGATAGACTCCAGAACAGCCCCCCAAATTTATGTCCTAATCTCTGTCAATGGGACTTGGTTTGTAGAAAGGGTTCACATGTGATTGAGTCAAGGATATTGAGATGGGGAGACTATCCTAGATTATTTGGGTGCATCCTAAATGCACGTGCATGTGCCCTTACAAGAGGGAGGGAAAGAGAGATCTGACATGAGCAGAGAAGGTGGCAATGTAAAAAGGAACAGAGTTTTGGAGATGCTGGCCTTCAGGATTGGAATGATGCAGCTGTGAACCAAAGAATCCTGGAAGCCCCCAGTAATCACTGGAAGAGGCAAGACAGGGATTCTCTCCTTGAGCTTCTAGAGGAAGTGCAGTCCCCTGATAATACGCCAATTTAGGCCTAGTGATACTGAGTTCAGACTTCTGGACTCTAGAAGTCAGCAAGTATAGGTTTCTGTTGATGAAGCCACCAAGTTCATGACAATCATTCTAGCAACAATAAATAAAAGCAGTATCATAAAGACAGAGCCATTTCTTTTCCCATGGATTTTACAATCAAGGAGAGAAGATAGAAAATTGAACAAATAAAACTGAAAGTAACTTAGGATGGGGGTATGATAGGGAAGAACAGGATGTTATGAGAACATAATAGCAGAGGGACCACATCTGTCACTGGAGGTCAGGGAAGGCCAAACTGAGAGTGTTTAAAATGAGATCTAAGGATCTAGAATGAGTGGCAGTTATATGTCAAAGTGCAGGGCACAGATGGAAGTGGATTCCACCCTGTATCAGAGCCATGAGGCCGTGGAGACTGCTCCACATTCGAGCCCTGAAAACAGTCCCGTGGGCCAGAGTGTGGAGAGGATCGAACAGCAGAAGATGAGGCTGATAGGCAGGCAAAAAACATACTACACAGGGATTTACAACCATGGTGAGAAGTAGAGAGATTATTTTAAAAGCAGTAGGAAACCTGACTTGTTAATTTTAGCCATTCTGACTGGTGTGAGGTGGTATCTCATTGAAGTTTTGATTTGGATTTCCCTGATGCCGAGCGATATTGAGCTCTTTTTCATGTGTCTATTGGCCATTTGGATGTCTTCTTTGGAAAAATGTCTGTTCATGTCTTCTGCCCATTTCTTGATTGGATCATTTGTTCTTTGAGTGTTGAGTTTGATAAGTTCTTTATAGATTTTGGATACTAGCCCTTTATCTGATATGTCATTTGCAAATATCTTCTCCCATTCTGTC
>NW_027771400.1:0-294 GCF_054177405.1 Leptonychotes weddellii | reverse complement strand
TGTGGTGTCAGTATTCTGAGCAGAAAACAGATCATAGTGGTGTCAACCAAGAAAAGGAGGTGAAGCTGGGGTCTCAGAATTGCAACTTGGGGAGCACGGATTCCAGAGTAACCAGAAAAAGCATCCCACTCATGTGGGGAAAGCAAGAGGTGTTTATGAGAAAGTAGAAGGGGGTAATAACATGATTTAGATAAAGAAGAAAAAAAACTGTCAATTTGGTGTTGACTGGTTGCACCACTTTTGATTACTATCTGATTATTCTATCAGTGCTATCAGATGAAACTGTTCCTGGTA
>NW_027771399.1:0-294 GCF_054177405.1 Leptonychotes weddellii | reverse complement strand
TTGACTAAGTGCTGCATCTTGGAAACCTGCTCTGAAGAGTCTACTTGGAGTAACAATAGTTCGGAGTACCTCCTCCAGTCTGGCCGCGCCGCCCCCCGCAAGCTCTGAGACTGTGTTTCTCTTTTGAAGATACAAATTCTGAACAGTAGCTTTTGGCAGAGTCTTCAGACAAGCCTTAGAAGGAAATGGAGACCTGTTTGATAGCAGGACTGAATGGTCATGGTTAACTTATTAGAATAACCGAATATATCAGAGTGCAAGAGAGCAAAAGTCTCTAGGGGGCTGGTCTGTATT
>NW_027771398.1:0-294 GCF_054177405.1 Leptonychotes weddellii | reverse complement strand
CTACTACCATAAACTGAAATACTGATTTTTATAATTCTCCTCTTACACTGAGGCATAAAGAAGTCAAGTGAAGAGCTAAGATTCAGTTTCCAGTAAGATGCTAAACCATGCATTTCAACTGTGCTCTTTCCAAGAGTCATGTTAACACATTCCCTTTGTTTTGTCCTTTCAACTCTCCACTGGGCCCGGTAGCCAATGAATCATTATTTATGTGACTTATAATTATTCTAAATAATGAGAAGAGGAGAGAACAAAACCAAAATAAAATACTTCTTTTTGGAAAAGCAAAGCCGG
>NW_027771397.1:0-294 GCF_054177405.1 Leptonychotes weddellii | reverse complement strand
GTGTCTAAAACCTGGGATCCTGCCCTGTGTCCCATGCCGTCCCTGCTGGTCACCCCGCTCGTTGGCCCACAGTTCTTGCTCATCCTCTTGAGGCGTGCAGCCCCTGAGTTGGGGTCTGTTGCCCCTGTCAAGCCTGAGTGACAAGGACCATCCTCTCTCACCTGAGGAAATGGCCCTGGGCCCCAAGCCTCCAGACTGTCAGCCAGAAGACCTCCCTGAGGCCTGTGGTTTTGGCTGTGGGACCCAGAGCCTGGGCAGGCAGTGGGGGCGTTTGCCAATGTGGCCGCAGACGGC
>NW_027771396.1:0-294 GCF_054177405.1 Leptonychotes weddellii | reverse complement strand
TGATAGTACACTTAATATTATCTTGATCATGGGCGCCTGGGTGGCTCAGTTGGTTAAGCGACTGCCTTTGGCTCAGGTCATGATCCTGGAGTCCGGGGATCAAGTCCCGCATCGGGCTCCCTGCTCGGCAGGGAGTCTGCTTCTCCCTCTGACCCTCCTCCCTCTCATGCTCTCTGTCTCTCATTCTCTCTCTCTCAAATAAATAAAATCTTTAAAAAAAAATATTACCTTGATCATTTGGATAAGTTAATGTTTCTGCATTCACTGATTTGAAAAATAATCACAAAATAAAAT
>NW_027771395.1:0-294 GCF_054177405.1 Leptonychotes weddellii | reverse complement strand
TGGTGATGGGTATTAAAGAGGGCATGTATTGAATGGAGCACTGGGTGTTATACACAAATAATGAATCATGGAACATTACATCAAAGAAAGAAAGAAAAGAAAGGAAGAAAGGAAGGAAGGAAGGAAGAAAGGAAGGAAGGAAGGAAGGAAAGAAAAAAAAAGAAAGAAAGAGAGGAAGGAAGAAAGAAAATTATAATAAACCATAATAATATTTCAAAAAAAAAAGAAAAAAATCTATGCACCATTCCGTGTTAAAGTGAATGATAAAGTAGCAAAAGGAAGCATTACTATCTC
>NW_027771394.1:0-294 GCF_054177405.1 Leptonychotes weddellii | reverse complement strand
CTCTATGTCAATGGCAATCTAATTCTTCATGACATAAATATGTATAAGATAGAGTTTTTCTCTCTCTCTCAGAGGGCACAGAGAGTAGTAATTCCACCTAATTGATTACTTGAAGCAAACACTGTGTTGTGACTATTTTCTATTTCATTTTTTTAAATATTTTATTTATTTATTTGACACAGAGAGAGAGAGCGAGAGCAGGAACACAAGCAGGGGGAGTGGGAGAGGGAGAAGCAAGCTTCCTGTGAACAGGGAGCCTGATGCGGGGCTCGATCCCAGGACCCTGAGATCATG
>NW_027771393.1:0-294 GCF_054177405.1 Leptonychotes weddellii | reverse complement strand
GGCTTGATAGCTCATTTCTCTTTAGTGCTGAATAATATTTCATTGCCTGATATACCACAGTTATTTATCCACTCACATATATTGATGGATAACCCGGTTGCTTCTAATTTGGGGGCAATTGTGAATAAAACTGCTGTAAACAATCATGTACAGATTTCTATGTGGACGTAAGTGTTCAACTTATGTAAATACCTAGGAGTGCAGTTGCTGAATCATATGGTATGACGATGTTAAACTTTATAAGAAACTGGCAGACTGTCTTCTTTTTATTTATTTATTTATTTTTATTTTTTT
>NW_027771392.1:0-294 GCF_054177405.1 Leptonychotes weddellii | reverse complement strand
TTATTTTGACAGAGAAACAGAGAGACAGCGAGAGAGGGAACACAAGCAGGGGGAGAGGGAGAGGGAAAAGCAGGCTTCCTGCTGGGCGGGGAGCCCGATGCGGGGCTCGATCCCAGGACCCTGGGATCATGACCTGAGCTGAAGGCAGACGCTTAACGACTGAGCCACCCAGGCACCCCTGTGTTTTTTTTTTTTTTTTAAAGTAATCTCTACCCCCAACATAGGGCTCAAACGCACGACCTCAAGATCAAAAGTCGCATGCTCGGGGCCCCTGGGTGGCTCAGTCGTTAAGCG
>NW_027771391.1:0-294 GCF_054177405.1 Leptonychotes weddellii | reverse complement strand
TTGTTTGTTTTTATCTTTTTCTTTTTCTTTTTTCTTTTTTCTTTCCCTTTCTTTCCCCCCCAGTTTCAGGTCTCTTCTGATTTGTTCAGTGCATACTTTTCTGGGGTCGTGGTTACCCTGTTAACATTTTGTTCTCTCACTCATCTGTTCTCCTCTGGACAAAATGACAAGATGGAAAAAATCACCTCAAAAAAAAAAAAAGAACTAGAGGCAGTACCGACTGCCAGGGACCTAACCAATACAGACATTAGTAAGATGTCGGAACTAGAGTTCAGAATGATGATTTTAAAGATA
>NW_027771390.1:0-3802 GCF_054177405.1 Leptonychotes weddellii | reverse complement strand
GGTTAGCCTGGTGATGGGTATTAAGGAGGGCATGTACTGCATGGAGCACTGGGTGTTATACGAAAACAATGGATCGTGGATCACCACATCAAAAACTAATGATGTATTTTATGGTGACTAACATAACATAGTAAAATTTAAAAAAAAATAAAAATAAAAATCATAAATCATAAAATCCACCAAAACATAACTTACATTGAATTAGTTTGGCAGTCCATCTATAAAACATTGCTCAGGCACTAGGAAAAGTGAGAATGTGAATTTGCTCAGTAACTTTTGCAGGGGTAACGCTTTTAAGCTGTAATCTGCTCTAATCCATGTAATTGTCAAATAGAAAACAGACAAATGTTTGCTTTCTCAAATAGCCTCAGAACATTCACAGAAACAAAATGCCACTAATCGTGCAAATGACTGCTGTGCGAAATCTTCCCCATAACCGAGGACGTGTGTGGAAACATAAGGGTTTCTAACCTCCAAAATGGAAACGAATGGCCTCTCCATGTCGGTTTTCCTTCTTGGACAATTTTGTGCTGTATAAGGTATTTACAAATCTGTGTTAATCACGACCTGAATCCCTCTCTGTCCCTCGGGCAGTCAGCACATGCCTGTCACTCAGACGCAGGGAAGCTTCCAGAGGAACCGCGCCTACTCCTTGTGCTGCTGGTAATTTGGCCTCCTGGTTCCCATAAATGCCATGGCCGTGTTTTATGGGATTTCGAAAAGGTTTAGGGAAGCATCTTGGGTGGAGATCAGCCTATCGAATGAGAACAAAGTGGCCGAGGCCAAAAGAAAGTCCAGAAACGGTCTGTGGTGTATTCACACAGTGTGGGGCTGGCCCGTCAGGGACACAGCCCTCTGCGAGCCAACTGGAACTAACTTCTTAGACCTTCACTGGCTGCCAAGAAATGCCATCCCGGAGTTTCCCAGAGGAGCCACGACTTGAATGTCAGTATCTTTGGGCTGAAAGTAGTTTTTGTCAGACCCTGGGAGGTCTCCTTAGATACATTTTTCTAGTTGTGGTTCCTTTCTCGTTCCCTGACAAAGAAAAGCATTCATGCCTGAGTGTCCTGAGTGAGCAGTTCAGGGCAAGCAGGATTCCAAGGGAGCAGCTCCACACCGCTCACGTGGAGACTCACTCTGCCGGCCAGGTTGGGACCTCTGTCCCCCGTTCTGAGGGAGGTGCCTCTCCTGCTCTTGTCCTCACCATCTGCTCTCTGCTTCTGTCATGGGGAGCCAAATCCCCGCTGTTGTGGGGACCACAGTCCTTGACTTCCACCTGTGACCAACAGCCATGGACAAAACCAACCCTAGGCCCTGGGTCTTGCCTGTCCTACGACCTTGTATTTTCAAGCTACACATCCACTGCTTTGTAACACACACTTCAGGCATCCCTTTTAACCTAAACAGAGGTGGCTGAGGGTTTAATATCTCAACCCCACAGCATTAACATCAAATTTGTCTATGCCATTAAGAGAAGAAAACTAAGTTCTGTCATGTAAATGGCATTCAAATGCAATGGGACTCAACTTCAATACTACCTTCAAAACTGAGGGGAAGTAACACGATTAGCATGAAATCCTGGGTAATTCCAGAACTTTCTCTACTTGTCACATACAAAATTCTCAGCTTATTTGTTTCATCTTTTTGTCTTTCAATAGCAGAGCAACAACACCAGATACCATCCTAACATGCTTTTTACAGGGTAATTTTAAATATAATTGATTATCCCTGAGTATGCATCAGCTGAGAAGTGGAAGAAAGCCTAGAATTGTTCAAAGACATTATAAGAGGTCTTTGGTAACCAAAAAATTTTTGAGCATTTCTGACACATGAACAAAAAAATAGGCATATAAGAACTCGGTTCAATGTACTTTTGATTTGAAGACCATCACCTGTGGGACAAAGGGATTCCGAGAGAGTCAGGATCCACGTGTCCTGTTTCCCTTAATCCCCCAGTTCGGGCTCTGTGCTCAGCGGAGAGTCTGCCTGGGATTCTCTCTCTCTCTCCCTCTCCCTTTGCCCCTCCCCCCAGTCGCACTCTCTCTTCCCCTCTCTCTCTGAAATAAATGAATGACTCTTAAAAAAACAAAACAAACAACAACAACAGCAAACCAACAGAAAAGCAGGGCTGGTAGGGTGACTTGGGTGGGGGGCTTGAGGTCAGGGGTGGCTTGGCCTTTGTGAGGTGACTGGTGAACGTTGCAGAATTGGTTCCTGCCCATATGGATCAAAACACCCACAACAGAAGAAAGTGTGGGAAGGGACCAGGAGGGAAGACCAGCAGGGTGGGAGGCAGGAGGATGACGGAAGGGCCGCCCCCATACAGGAGTGGTGAGAGGCTGTGCTAGGCTGGGCTGGTGACCTGCAAGCTGAAAGCCCGTGGCTGAGGAGGAAGCAGCCAAGCCCAGTGAGGGAGGTGTGTTCTGCCAGAGTCAACACCAAGTGCACAGGTCTCAGGAGGGAAGAGCTTCGAGTGCCAAAAGCCTGAGAGAGGCCAGTGTGGTTGGTGACTAGGGACTGGTTGGAAGGTGGCCTGGGATGGGGGTGAATGGCTGGGTCTGAGATCACCCTGCAGTCCTGGGGCCAGGGAAGATGCTCAGGTTGATCTTAAAGCCAATGGGAAGAGAAGGAAGTGGTTCAGTCTGGGGTGACATGATCCCATTTGTATTCAATGTCAGTTTCCTGTTGCCTGGAGCCTGGACAGGAGGCATCGAGGATGGAGCAAGGCAATGGTTAGGATGGTGACACTGTTTGCAGAATGTTGTGATGGTGGCCTGGAACACGGGGCCAGGAGAGGAAGGGAGTGCATCATTTATGTGTGGTTACTCAGACGTGAAATCAATAGAACTGGCTTGAGTGTGGATGCAAGACACTCAGGAAATAGCATGGGACTTGGCGTTTTCTAGATGGTGGTAGGGCCTTTTGAAGAGACTGGGAAGATTTCAAAGGGAGACCCATGTGGAGTCTGGGGGTGGGCAATGTGTGCACTTTAATCTTAAGTAAAGAATCTCAGAGAAGCAAAACATCATCTGATGGGGTTTGGATAAAGTGACATCGAGATTTGCCCTCACATCAGCCCTGCCAGGTGGTCACGCAGCTCTACTGAAGCCATCAGCAATATGTCCACCACTGTGACTTCCGCATCTGTGGACAGCCCCAGCTCCTTTCACACTGGGGCATCCTGTCACGGGGCTTGAACTCCATGGATCCCTGGGCTGCTCCTGTGTGTGAACCACCCAGTGGATCCCTGGGCTACTCCTGTGTGTGAGCCCTCCAGTGGATCCCTGGGCTGCTCCTATATGTGAACCCCCCAGTGGATCCCGGGGCTGCTTCCCTCGTGAGCCCTCTAATAGATCTCTGGGCTGCTCCTGTGTGTGAGCCCTCCAGTGGACACCTGGGCTGCTCCTGTGTGTGAGCCCCTCTGTGGATCCCTGGGCTGCTCCTGTGTGTAGAGCCCTCCAGTGGATCCCTGGGCTGCTCCTGTATATGAACCATCCAGGGGATCCCTGGGCTGCTCCTGTGTGTGAGCCCTGCAGTGGATCCCTGGGCTGCTTCCCTCGTGAGCCCTCCAGTAGATCCCTGGGCTGCTCCTGTATGTGAGCCCTGCAGTGGGTCCCTGGGCTGCTCCTGTATGTGAGCCCTCCAGTGGATCCCTGGGCCGCTCCTGTATGTGAGCCCTGCAGTGGATCCCTGGGCCGCTCCTGTGTGTGAGCCCTGCAGTGGATCCCTGGGCCGCTCCTGTGTGTGAGCCCTGCAGTGGATCCCTGGGCCGCTCCTGTGTGTGAGCCCTGCAGTGGATCCC
>NW_027771389.1:0-13901 GCF_054177405.1 Leptonychotes weddellii | reverse complement strand
AACACAAGCAGGGGGAGTGGGAGAGGGAGAAGCAGGCTTCCCACTGAGCAGGGAGCCCGATGCGGGGCTCAATCCCAGGACCCCGGGACCATGACCCGAGCCGAAGGCAGACGCTCAACGACTGAGCCACCCAGGTGCCCCAACACATGGCCATTTTTTAAAGAGGAGCCTGATATTCTGTAACACAAACATATGACAGCGTGCTGAAGCATCTCCTTCCTGATGGGACAGTTAGCGCTTCCCAGGTTCTGACTCCCAGAGCCACACTGTGGCTCACATCCATGCTCACATGTCAAACCGTCCTGAGAGTCCCATTTACTCCAAGTGCCACCAAGTCTCACAGGGACTGTTTCCTTCAGTCTCGCTGCTCCAGGCTGAAATCGGGTGAGGTGACCTTGGGGATAATACAGAGAAGGAAAATCGTGCAAACGTCCTAGGGCCTATAAAAACCCCTTTAAAAATCAAAACTGACTTCTAATTATGTACTTTTCTCCAGCAATTGAGTTTTTAATATAAAGATATGTTATTTTTATAATTTTTTAAAGTAGAAGTTTAAATTCCTCTTAGCAGAGTGCTATAAATACATTTATGTGTTTAAGAAAATGGGAGCTTAAGAAAGAACAGTAATATTTAGCCAAAAATTCGGTTTTGTATCCCTGAAATCTATTGGGGGTGGAAATTAAACCAAATGAGCCCTTACCATGAGTCTGTGGAAGAGAAATAGCACCTAGCCTGCTTCCTCCACACAAGGAGATGTCCATCGTGTGACTCGAGGAAAAGGCAGAGGTCTGGGAAAATAATTCCCAAATCATGTCATGCCAACATCTCCATCTAGAACAGTGAACTCCTTTTTCCTATCGAGCACCATTGTTCAGGGACGCTTCCGTTACCTGAAACCAGGAAAAATTCTCCTCACTCTCAAAGAAAGTACAGAAACATTCCTAAGAATTGGGAGCAATAACACAGCCTCCCGACTGAAGATGTTCTTTGTTCTGGTAATCTGATGACAAACAGGGCTGCTGAGGAGCAGAAACAGGATGGACGGGTCAAAGTTTGCTGCTGCTTTGCGCACACTCTCCTCTACCTTTGAATTAGGAATGCTCTCTAGAACCAGAAATGCTTACCACGACGAGACAAAGTCTGTACCAGTCCCGTAATCCTTACTGTCCGCATGGGAGGACGAAACTGCCCAGGGACAAGAGCACTAGGGTGCGTGTGGGTGGCAGAACAACGGCCCCAAAGATGTCCACATCCTAATCCCTGGAACGAGTGGATCTGCTCAATTACGTGGCAAAGAGGAACTGATGCAGATGGAACGAAAGTGGCTAATCAGCTGCCCCGGAGGTGGGGAGATTTCCTGGGTCATCTGGCGGGTCCCATGGAATCACCAGTGTCTCATATGGAGGAGGAGGAGGCAGGAGACTCAGTGTCAGAGTGATGAGACATGAGACAGGGTTTAGCGGTAACTGCCGGCTTTGAAGATGGGAGGAAGGGGTCAGGAGCCACGGGATGCAGGCAGCCTCCAGAAGGTGAAAAGGGCAAGGAAAGAATCTCTCCAGGAGCCTCCAGAGGGATCAAGCCCTGCTGACACCTTGGTTTTAGCCTAGTGAGACCCATTCCAGACTTGTGACCCCTGGAACAACAACATAATAAATTTGTATTGCTTAAAGCCAATAAATTTGTGATCATTTGAACAGTAGCCACAGGAAGAGAATACAGTGCAGCTACTCCTTCCGTCTCTCTTTGGTACTGAGGGCGTATGTTAAGTCAGAGCCGCTTCCTACCATTTCCTTTCCTGATTTGTTAATCATAAAAAAAAAAAAATCAACAACCTATGTCTCATCCTTACCAGACATTTGTCAAACACCTTAACACTTCCCAGAAGAAAGTGAGCTCACACCACAAATCACCTCACTGTGGAATACATCAGCCCCTCTTTTTTTTTTTTTTTAAAGATTCCACCTATTTATTTGACACAGAGAGAGACACAGCGATAAGGGAACACAAGCAGGGGGAGTGGGAGAGGGAGAAGGAGGCTTCCCGCTGAGCAGGGAGCCCGATGTGGGGCTCGATCCCAGCACCCTGAGGTCATGACCTGAGCCGAAGGCAGCTGCCTAACAACTGAGCCACCCAGGCGCCCCTATATCAGCCCCTCTTAAAGAATTTCTCTGCCACACGCATCTTTCAAGAAGAAAATAATCCTATCTTTTGTCTAAATGTTCCTTTTTTAAGATTTGTACTGACTCTCTGAATGCACAGAAAGCAGCAACTTAGTAGTGAGGAGCCTCCCACACTGGTTATCGCCAGGACCAGTGGCAGCAGGAACCGAGCCCCCAGATGAAGCCCAGAACAACCCAAGAACGAAATGGGACACCTTACGTGTGCGGTAAAAGGGCTACATTCGAGTTGCAACTGCAACTCGCAGGCAGACACGAGCAACGTCAGTGGCCACCATGTTCCTGTCAAACACAGACGGGGAGCGGGAGGACGGCCTGAGCGGTTCCTTCCACAAACTCCTACGAAGAGCCTACAAAGTACTGGGCCCGGTGCCCCTCCAAAGCTGGAGGAGACCAGGCCCGCGCAGTAAACATGACTGGTAGCAGGTGACGAGCCACGGGGGGTGAGCCTGGGGAGGGGCGTGCAGGAGGTCTAATGAGCTGGGCAACCTGGGCAGGTCTCCCCCGGGGGAATGGGAACTGGGGCCAAGGCCCGTGGGCAAGGGCATTAACCATGAGGACGTCAGGGCAGAAGGTGTCCCGATCCCAGGGAACAGCCAGAGAAAGGCCCCAGTGGGGGACAGAGTCGGGTGCCTCCCAGCGAGTGGCTGAGCAGGAAGCCTGGAGATCTGTGAGGAGTCGGACCTCGGCGTGGGGGGGGGAAGGGGGGGCTCTCTGAGGTCAGCAGACGCAGAGGAGCCCCCCTGTGCACACCACGGACACAGCCGGAGGGTGTGTTTTCTAGAGTTAGACCACAAAGCCTAGGGTGGAATCCCTATTTTTGTTGGGTTATTATAAATCCAGGAAATAATCTTCCAATTATAATCCTCAGAATCTTTTCAGAATTTCATTTCCTCCATGCTTTGTCTGGACACAGAGGGAAATCACTAAGGTCTTTATCAAGTTACTGAACAGAGTGAAGGAGGCCCCCCTTTCACATCAGGACAAGTCACGGAGAGAAGGGAGAATGGCCTGGGGAGGAAGCATGCCTGACAAGGCCACCACGACCCCTGGAGGCCGGACTCCCAAGAGACCGCCCAGGACACCATGGAGCTGTGCGCCAATCCATCACTGTCGCATACGGCCCTGCCACAAGAGTGAGGGGCCCCAGGTGGAAGCTAGGAGGTGCGCCCCAGGCCCCCTGGTATCCTGAACCACAGTCCCCCTGCAGGAGCTTCCACAGCCGGTAAGAGCCACTGCATGAAACCTGGTTTCAGAACTCCTCCAAACACAGCAATAAATCGGCGTCCTCACTGCACGAAGCTTAGGAATCTAGGCCTCCAAGTCTGTTTCTGAAGCTGCAGAGCTGAAGTCCTGAATCAGAATCCTCGGTGACCCCACCAGGGACTGTCATCCTGATGAGGCCTGGTGCAAAAACGAGCCTCTCCTCTGACCGCAGACAAGGCTGCAAGGTCAGTGCTGGGCAGGAAGACGCTGGAAGATACTCTGTCATTCCCCGGAAGAAACACTACTCGTCCGCAGTGCTCTCCCATGTCACTGCTGAATTCCGTTTTCCAATAGCCTGTTGTTACGTGTCACCATAAAGGGTGAAAAGGCGAGGCAGTGGCAGGACAAGGCCCCTGCGAGTGGCTGAGGTCTTCAAGGGGCAGGATTACCAACCTTAACCTTTACCTGCTTTCCCGGATTTCTCAAGAGACTCCGGTTGCCCAACCGCCATGTGAGCTCTGCTCCAGGGGATCCTCGGAGGTCAGGCTGGGACACTCCCGTTGGCACCACACCAAGCCCGGTCCACCAGAAGCCCTGGGAGGGAACACTGGCCTCCAAGCCAACACTACCCAACAGATGAAGGAGGAAGAACAGCCTCTCCTGTGCAATCCTACAAACTCCTCAGATTTCCACCCGAAAACTAACAAGGGGCTCTTTCCATCCAAATCTGCTTCATAACCCCTAACACGGGTTTTAACCACAACACTACCCAAACTCTACCAGGACACAGAACTCTGCACCCCCCAATTCCAGGAGAAAAGACAGAAAGTTTAGAAAGCTTCTGAAAAGCATATAAGGTAGAGAAAAGGAGAAAAGGGATCTGAAACAATGGGCAATAAGGAGCAGGTAGTACAGCAGAAGCGACTTGGCGTCTGCGAATATGGTTTCCAGTGGCGGACCAGCCCTGAGCGAGGGCGCCTCGCACACCCAGTGCCCCCCGATACCGTTCCTCACCTGTGGACGGACGGGGCTGCCGTGAGGGCAGAGCAAGCTGCCGACCACTGCTGTGCTCTGGAACGCTCTCATCACATCTGACCCCAGAGTCAGGTGTGTTCCCCCAAAGCAGCTCTCACCCAAAAACAAAGTGAAAACTGGATCGCCCCAGGTGCCCACGGCATTTGCTCACATCTCGTTAGAGCACCTGTCGCATACTCTTGCAATTTTTCAACATGTCAACTCCCCTACACTATGAGCTTCCTGAAAGCAGGCCTGTATCTTGAAATTCAAGCAAACACCCTGACACCAAGAAGGTAAGGAAAACGAGGTTGAGCAGGCAGATAGATGGATGGGTCTCTGGAAAACAGTTCAGACGGCAAAGAAGAGAATGGAATCAGCTGTTCCTTCAAGCCTGGATAACCAGGGTGATAGGTAATGGAAATAAAAGTTTAAAAAAAAAAAAAAGAAAGAAAGATAGAAAGAAAAGGGAAGTCTTGGGGGAGGACTGGAACGGAGAGGCAGGAGAACACCTTCAGATGGGCAGAATTTGAGATGGCGACGGAAGGTCAAGGGGAACATCCAGGCAGTTGAAAATGCAAAACTACAGCTAGAACGCCAAACATCCTCTTCACTTCCGTCAGCAGGACTGCCGGAAGCCGTGTGTGGAGCAGCGCAGAGCTTCAAGGACCTTAAGCTAATAGGCGCCCACACTCACGTGGTCGGGCAGCTGCCGGCTGTAACAGCCCCAGACAGAACAACCATGAGCCTGGTCCTGCTTGAGCTTCACAGCGTGCCGTGCATGAGTACTGTAATTCAATACTGGCTCGGAAGAGTTTTCAAAATGTTTATTAAAAAGAGTCTGTAGGGGTGCCTGGGTGGCTCCGTCGGTGGAGCATGTGACTCTTGATCTTGGGGTTCTGAGTCTGAGCCCCACGCTGGGCATAGCACTCACTTAAAAAAAACTGTAACAAGAGTCTATAAAGACGTACAGTATCCCCGAATTAAAGCAAGTCTCTCCATTCCACATTACCTTCTAGCTGCTGCCCTCTCTGCCCACCAACAGTCCATTCATCTGAAAGAGTAATATGTACGCCTGCCTGCAAGGCCTCCTTTTCAGACATGGCTCTGCCCAGCCCTTTAATGGGGGGCAAGACGCCATGCCCAGGACAGCACCCTTGGCCCTCTTCTTGGTCAGCATAAGATCTCCTCACTTCCCTGGGCTCCACTCCCACTCATGTGCTGCTAATAAGTTCTTGGGTTCTAGCGACAAATCCAACTGTCTAAATGGACCTCTCTCAAGGGATGGTCTCTAACCTCCCCCCCCCGCCCCGAGCTCCACTCACTGTGTCCAAAACTAAGCACCTGCATTTAACTGGAGACCCTCCCTAAGCAGTCACCTGAGACAGCAACCTGGCATCATCTGGAACCCTGCTGATCTCCCACAATGCTATGTCTCTCCCAAACCCTGGTAACCAATCCCATGCTTTTAGGTCCTTGACGTGTCTTGTAGTTACTGCCCCCTTTGGCCCACTCCTACTGCCTCCATCAGGCCCTCCTCCCCCAGCCCACCAGGATGGTTGCAACGGCTCCCTAAGGGTCTCCCCACTGCCCATGGGAACCACACCAGACAGTGGGATCTTTCTAAAATGCAAAATAACCATCATGAAATACCCCAGTGCAACCCCCTAGGCTCCTCGTGGCAGAGACCAGTCCTTGGTGACACACAGAAGCCCTCCATGACTCTGTCCTCCTCCCTAGAGCCTGTCTCTGGCCTCCTAGTCTCCAGGCACAGAGAACCACTCAGCTCCCCAGGGGGCCAGGTCCCCTTCCCTGCTGGCCCTGGCTCGCTCCCTCTGCTTGAAATGTACTGCTCCACCATATTCACCTAGTTAGCACCAACTCAGCTTCCAAACTCCAGTTCTAGCAACTGTCCTCTGTCCAATCCGGCTCCGCCCCAACGCCAGGCAGGACTATTCCCCCTGCTTACCTAGGGTTTTCACATACACACCTGCCACATCCACTCTGACCCTCTCCCTCACAGCCTGCCGCCACCCTGTCCTCTAGGCTCAAAGCATCCCTGACAACAGGGGCCGCATGGTGCAGAGTGGCGGCGGACGCCTGTTGACCCCACAGACACACCGCCTGCCGACACCAAGCCCACAGCAGCGCTACTGAAGATGAACGGGTTTTGAATAACATCACACCAATTCCATCATCCATACCCAACGGTAATAATTACAATGTGGACTGTAACAATGCCAGAGAAAGGCACTCTTCTGAAAGAGAAACCTTGAAGACTCAAAAAAGAAAAAAAAAAAAGTGAAAAACAGGAAAAGACTCAGATAAGGAAGGTCATGTCCTGACCCTTGTTACGGGAGCCAGGCGGCACAGAAAGCACCGCATAACCACCTCACCGTCACAAAAACAGAGACACATTGTCACACCGTTCTGGATAACGAAGAGTAACAAAAATCCCCTACACAGCCTTCAACCCATCTTACGTTTTTTTGGTCAATGCAAAGAGAGAGGCAAAACAACATTACCAGCAGTTTCAGAGGATGTGGGATTCACTTCTTGAACGTTTCTAAATAATTTTCCACCTCCTCCATGCCTCTATTATTGCAACTGAAACTAAGCAACAATAATTAGAGAGACAATCAAGAAGCAGTGTGGCAACAAAGCCAACGGACAGGTTCAGGCAAAGTACTCTTCTTCAGGAGCCCACTGTCCAAGCCTTTCATGTGGGAGGGTGAGCAGGAAAGGGGCGGACAGGCCTTTGGGGGGGGGGTGGACTCCAAGATGAAGCTCCAACCTACGCCTCACTGTCCAGAGCCACACACACACACACACACACACACACACACACACACGCGCGCGCCTCCTCCCCGGCCGAGTGACCTACATGTGTGCTCTCAACCTTGAAACCAGAAGGCACTCTCCTTCCAGTTCTTTCTGTAGAACTACCTGATCTTGAATGCATGAAACACATAAGAAATCATCTATTTGGCAAGATTTTTTGATTGGTATGTGGGACATTTAGAAAGGAGCAGGCATGAGCCTTAAGATCCCATAGACTGACCCATTTATCAGTATAACCCAGACCAGCAAGAGCTACCTAACTCACAAGTTCTCCTCTAAAGGAAACATTTGTATTTGGCCAGAAGTCAATATATGGGTTGAGAGATCATCAATCTTTAATCGAAAAATTAAAGAGACATAAACAGGTGACTACTACAATTGGTCAAAATCTCACTCCAACCCCAATCAGACTGAATATGTATTTTCCCCATGCTGAAAATATCAGAGTGAGAAAAACAGTCACTTGATTTGTTCGAGGCCATAAAAAAAAGAGTTAATCTCAGTCAAGTAAATAAAGAAACCAACATCCCACATGAACAGGCAGGTTCATAATACACAAATACGCAAAAGAAATTTTTTTCAACCTAGCTGGTGATCAATAGATTTAATGAGGTGCCATTTTGTAACCATTACATTGGTTTAAAAAAAAAAAAAAGCTTTCAAATGCAAATCCTCACCAGTGGCAAAGCCACAGTGATACTCAAGTGTGTCACCCCATACATGGCTAGGAACAGGGTAAATTGGTACAGCCCTTTTGGAAAGCAAATTGGCACCATGCATCAAGAATTCTAAAAATGTTTATCCCCTCTGACATGTTAATATCACCCCTGGAACTCTACCTTAAAGACCACAAAATGTATAATTATGGTAACCTTATGTTCCAGATTTTCTAAGAAAACCCTGACTTCATAATTGTATTCTTTTCCATAAAAACAAATCACTAAGTGTATAACTAAATTCAAGAACAATGAAAGACACCAATATCATTGAAGAACAAGGAAAATTGGTTTGGCATCCAGTCAAACATGTACAGAAGAGTGTTCTTGTTTCTGTTTGGGATGGAAAGCTGAAGACAAAAACTCACTCACTGAATATTAACTTTTGCCACATGGAACCTGGTTCAGTCTATTATTCCCTCAACAGTTGCTGAGCTGCTTCTATTGGGTACCAGGCCCCATGTTTGTTCTGGAAGCACAAAGATGAAACGGCCCATCTCCCCCACACGCAGTGGGCTCCCACTCACCATCCCACAGCAGCAACCGTGCCCGCCACCCTCATTTCATCTAATGAAGCCTCAAGCCTCATTTCATCTTCGGATGGTGGAAGTCGTGCCCTGGCTAAGATAACATCTCCACGCCTTCACCGAGAAGCATACTTCTTACAGGGCCAATTCTCCCTCATGTCCAGACTAGGGATAAGTCTGAAGCTCATAAGGAGCGAGAGGAGTGGAAGCTGTGTTTGAGAAGTAAAGGCCATAAATGGCACTGTAGGTTCAGAGACCTTAAGAACCTACGCTCAGAAATTTGATGATCTTGTCAGAGTTGTGATGCAGAATCATCACCACTAACACTTCCAATGTCACTACCGATGGCCCTGCCCATCTCTACCCCACAGCCTGCCTGTCCTGAGAGAGGTGGACGACACATGCGCACCCTCTGGAGCAGCAATTCCTGGGGTCAGAACCTTTTGAGAAGCGAGCTAAGGAACCTCCCAATACGCAGATTCACAAAAGCTTCCCCATAAAACTTCAGAAGGGCTCCAGAGACCCATGACGAGGCAGTCTACAGGTTAAAAGTATCTGCTCAAGTTCAGAAGTCACCAAGGGGAGTGGTCACGGAGTCTTTTCTTGGGCAAGGTACCCTATGAAGGCAAAAATACCTCTTACTTCTGCAAAAAGAACTGGGAAGTCCAGGAAGAATGGTGACCTAAGAAGATTATATGAGTCTTTAAAAAAAAAAAAAGTCCCAATTATTTCATAGCGTTTAGAAAGACACTGGGGGGACAAAGATCCACCAGCCACAAGCAATAGGAACATCTTTCTTCAAATGTCAATTTAGCTTCTAGAAAATCACTAATTCCACATTTTTCAAAGATAATTAAGCTTGAAAAGGACTTGTGTCACAGTCCAGTATGTCACACCACACAGGCGGTGCGAAGCACACTGTACCTTCCTAGGGGATTAAGAACCTCTGATTTAACAATTTGGTATTACAGGGAGTGTCTACAGGAGGAAGGGCTTCCGAATTCAATGGTGCAGTCACCGGATCAACAGAACACCGAAGAGTCTGCGGTCGAGAAAGGCTGTTGTGTTGGTTTTTGAAATTCTCTGTAATGGAATAGGGAAACTCTAAAACTCATCCTCTTTCTTTAGCATATTATAAATGAGCTCTGTTCCAAAAGTTTTTTAGGCCAAATGGCAGCTAGGAAATCATAATCATCTCCCCAAAGACACAGGGTTCAGAACAGTGGTAGTGTCCTAAGCTACCCACGGCAAAACAGAGGTTCTAGCTTCTGAGGGAGCGTCTGGGCAGGCATTCCATGTGCTTGAGTCCGTAGCACACAGCTGCTTCTGAAATGTGTTATATGAATAGCTGTCTTATCCCTCGAGGTAGATTCACTGTAAAACCTAATGGACAGGGCGCCTGGGTGGCTCAGTTGGTTAAGCGACTGCCTTCGGCTCAGGTCATGATCCTGAAGTCCCAGGATCGAGTCCCGCATAGGCTTCCTGCTCAGCTGGGGGTCCGCTTCTCCCTCTGACCCTCTTCCCGATCATGCTCTCTATCTCTCATTCTCTCTCTCTCAAATAAATAAATAAGATCTTTAAAAAAAAAAAAAAAAAACCTAATGGACAACTCTAGAGACTAAGGGAAACCCTAAAGAACTGAGAAACTTATTCTTCATATGACCATCTTAAGCTATTAGGTACTTTTTGTGTGGTGAACGCTACGAGTAGGGAACCTTTTTAACTCAACCTTCTTAGTTCCTCCAAAATACAAAGAAGATGACCTTTTTAGCTGTATAAGGGGGAAGGATAAACTTCTTTCTCATGTTTACGTGTGGTCAGCAGAATATCCGCCCCCAAAGATGTCCATGACCTAATCTCCAGAACTCTATGTTACCCTATGTGGCCAAAGCGGGATTACCCCTGCAGAGTTAAGGTTGTTTCACTGGATCATCCTGGTGGGTCCAATGTAATCACAAGGGTCCTAATAAGAAGCAGAGGTCAGAGAGAAAGAGAAGGGGGTACCTGCTGGCTTTGAAGATGGAAGGTGGCCCAGCCACAGAATTAACATGGCCTCTAGAAGGTGAAAAAGGCAAGGAAATGGATACTCCCCTAAAACCCCCAAAAGTAACACAGCCCTGCAAACACCTTAAGCCCAGTTAGACCACATTTGGACTCCTGACCTCCAAAACTATACAATCATAAATTTATATGCTAAAAAAAAAAAAAAAAAAAAAAATTTATATGCTGTTTTGAGCCACCGAGTTTGTGCTAATCTGTTACAGCTGCCTTAGGACACGAATGCACCCGCTTCTATTTACCCCTTCCAAGTACAAATTCATGTCATGCCTGTTGGCAAAGCAGCCACTGTATTAAAAGCAACCAGACCAAGAGCTTCCTGCCTCGCCTGGTGGGTACAAACACTAGCAGAGAGCAAGAAGAAAGTGTGGCAGGACCCTGGGGTCAATAGATTAAATGGCAAGAGGAGATAGACAAAATAGCAGGCAAAGCTGGAAGAGGCCTCTCCTGGGCAGAAAGAGAGGTAGGGAGGGGATGAAAACCCTCTGGGACCAGCCCGGAGGTGTTTTATCTTGTTGTTGTTGGTTTTTTTCCAATCACAAAAGGAAAGCACATAGGCTTTTACTTGGCAGGTAACTAGGGAACAGCTGAGGGTGGCCATCCCTAAGGCGCTCTGCACTTCAGGCTGCCAGTGGGTCTTGAGAGCAGCTGCACACTCCCCGGTGCGCCGCTCAGGGTCAAGTTGCAGGTCACAAAGCCACCTCTTCCCCGTCCACAGCTCCACAATGACTTACTTGTGCATGAAAAGAAGAAATAAGGGCACCTGGGTGGCTCAGATGGTTAAGCGTCTGCCTTCGGCTCAGGTCATGATCCCAGGGTCCTGGGATCGAGTCCCACATCGGGCTCCCCCGCTCAGCGGGGAACCTGCTTCTCCCTCTGACCCTCTCCCCTCTCATGCTGTTTCTCTCTCGCTCACTCTCTAAAAAATAAATAAAATCTTTAAAAAAAAAAAAAAAAGAAAAGAAAAGAAGAAATAAGACCTGCCTCAGTGAATACGCCAGGAACGGGTCCACGAAGCCACACGAGCACGTTAAACTCTGCTGTAGCCTAGACTGCTACCAACCCACAGAAGTTCACCCCTTGTTCGAGCTGCCATTCTCAAATTCCTCATGAATACAATGTTAATAAATTAACTAAAAGCATTTCAAAATAACCTTTGGCGAGCCCTGCAGTTTTGAGCGCTCGGAGGGAGGAATGTCCTGGCTGACGGGCACCACTTTTGGGGATAAGGTTAGCAGGAAGCGGGGTTCGGGAACTGTCAAGTGGGACGCTGTGCAAGGTGATGAGCACCCGCGGGAACGCAAACTTGGGTGTCCCCGACGCGCGGCCGGGCGGTGGCGGGGGGGGGGGGACCGGAACCGCTCGCCGGGGAGACGGCGGCCGGCAGCGGGGCCAGCGCCCGCCCGACGGCGCCCGGGTCCCCACAGCTCAGCCGCCGCCCCGCCGCCGGGGAAGCCCGTGCGCTTCGGGGTGGCCCGCCGTGCGTGCTCCTCGCTCACAAACAAAGACGCGGACCCGGCACACAACTTGCAGACCCCACCGAGGCCCGAAACTAGGGGACCGCGGACGGAGCCGCAGGGCGCTCTGGCGGCACCGCGCGATCCCCGGCCCCCGCCCCGTCAGGCCCCCGGTCCGCGTCCCCGATCCCCGCCGCCCCGATTCCAGGCCCCGGTCCCCGCCGCCCCCGGCCCCGGCCCCGGCCCCCGGCCCTAGCCGGCCGCCCTGGTTTCGCGTCCCGCACCGCCGGCCCCGCGAAGCGCCAACCGCCCGAGCCGCCTCAGGCGCCCGGGCGGACACGGCAGGAAGCGCGGGAGGGGGCGCCCGCACCGCACCGCCGCGGGCCGTACTGACCGTAGCTGTCGTCCTCCTCCATGGTGCCGGCGCCGGGCTGTGCGCCGGATCCCGCCGCTCGCCCCTCGCGTCCCGCCGCCTCTGGCCCCGCGCGTCTCCGCCCGGCTCGGAGCCCCGCCCCCGGCCCGCGCCGCCGCTGCCGCCGCCGCCGCCGCCGGCCCCTCGCCACCCGCGGGGCGCCCCGCCCGCCGCCCGCGCGCGCCCCGGCACGCGGCCGCCGCCCGCACGCGCCTGCGCACGCGCACCCGCCTGGGCCCCGCCCCCTGGACCGGAGGCCCCGCCCGCCGCCCACGCGCGCGCACCTCCCGGCACGCCGCCAATGCCAGGCCGGCGCCTGCGCCCGCGCGCCCGCGTGGGACCCGCCCCCGAGGACCGAGGCCCCGCCCACTGCCCACGCGCGCGCACCTCCGGGCACGCCGCCAACTCCAGGACCGCGCCTGCGCACGTGCGCCCGCCCGGGCCCCGCCCCCCGGCCCCGAGGCCCCGCCCCGCCCGCCTCCGCGGGCTCCGCCCGTTTCGGGTTTCGCAAGGGCGGCGCGGCGGGCCAACCGGCGGGAGGCCGCCCACAGGCGCAAGGTCGCGTCTGGCCACTGAAGGGCAGGGTGGTCCTCGCTGACGTCAGCCTCGAAGGTCATGTCGGCCCCAGCTCGCCAGGGAGGGCCCTGTCCTTGGCCAGAGGCCGCAGAGCATTTGAATTCATTTACTTCTGTGATCTAAACCTCAGCCCCATGAGTGTCCTGACTTCACTGCTTTTATACATCCCTTTATGAGTCCCCTGAATTTTCTTGGATCAAGTTTCAAAGGGAGGCACCTCATCTCCCAGCATTTCAGGATTTTCGTGACCCTGATTCATCATCCCTGAATCCACACGTTTCTAGACTGTTCTCTGCATGTTTTATTTGCCTGCGCTAGGCTTACCAGTCCCCCTGCCACTGGTAAGGTGAGCTGCCCTTTCCCGAGCTAGGACAGCAGCTCTGCACCTGGAGGTTGGAGACTTCTGCTATCCAGGTGCTGTAACTCCTTAACTGGCTGCATCAGCCAGTGAGGGGACACAAGGACGACGAACTGGAAAGACCCTTGCAGGACAGCCTGTCCTGAGAGCTCTCAGACAAAGAAGCTGAAGCCTAAGGAGGTCCAGGGGCCGGGGCACACATAGAGCTGAGCCAGGACCGGGCAGTGCGCGCTCTCTCCGGGACTTCTCCCAATGTTACCATGCTAAACTCCACCCACCGAACCACGTTCCTACGTGGCCTTTTAAAGTAATTGCTCAAAAGACAGCAAAAAAAAAAAAAAAAAAAAAAATACAAGGGATCAAGTGAGGCACTAAGAAATCTGGAGGCTGTTTTCTCTGTGACAAAAAGGAAAATCCCAGTGATGCAGGATGAGAGCCCCAGAACCCACAAGCTCCCTTCCAATGACTCATGACTCCCCACCCATACACAGAGCACCACCTCAGGAACTCCGTGGAGATCCACAGACTCTGCAGCTTGAGATCAGTCACAAAAGGGAGG
>NW_027771388.1:0-294 GCF_054177405.1 Leptonychotes weddellii | reverse complement strand
GTGGGCGCCTGAGTGGCTCAGTTGTTAAGCGTCTGCCTTCGGCTCAGGTCATGATCCCAGGGTCCTGGGATCAAGTCCCACATCGGGCTCCCTGAGCAGCGGGAAGCCTGCTTCTCCCTCTCCCACTCCCCCTGCTTGTGTTCCCTCTCCCGCGGTGTCTCTCTCTGTCAAATAAATAAATAAAATCTTAAAAAAAAAAAAAGTGTTGTGTTAACATGTAGTGGGTTTGTTATTTTTAATATTTAAAATTTCCTCAGCTTTAGGGTGCCTGGGTGGCTCAGTCGTTAAGCGTCT
>NW_027771387.1:0-294 GCF_054177405.1 Leptonychotes weddellii | reverse complement strand
TCAGATAAAACAATAATTTCTTACTTTTACTCACTGTTTTATTGTTCAGAATGTTTTTAGCATACAAACAGTAACTACCAATAGAAAAAAACTTCAATATTTTAGAAAGATCTATTCACACTATTGCTTTAGTTAATATTCATAACAACTCTGTGAGGTGGGAATTTCTCCATAGCCTATTTTATTTTATTTTATTTTAGAGAGGGAGAGGGGCAGTGGGGAGGAGAAGGGGGGCAGAGAGAGAGGGAGAGAATCTTAAGCCCACAAGGGGCTCAGTCTCACAACCCTGAGATC
>NW_027771386.1:0-294 GCF_054177405.1 Leptonychotes weddellii | reverse complement strand
TGGACAAGTTATGTCTGCAAACCAAAACCGAGCCCTACAAGAGAGTGGCTGGTGAGCGGTGTCCCGCTGAGGGGAGCGGCGAGTGAGCCCACCAGGAGAGCCGCACTCGAATCTGAAAAGCCACCCTCCCCGGGACAGGTGTCCACATCCCAAGAGGAAAGGGCAGCACCCCGCTCAGTCACATACACCCAGCAACCGCTCCGCCCGCAGAGTCCCAAAGACAGATCCTGCCTTGGACACTCTTCTTTCAGTGCTCACTGTCCGCATGTCACCAGGCAGCAGCCCCAGGCCCCC
>NW_027771385.1:0-294 GCF_054177405.1 Leptonychotes weddellii | reverse complement strand
TCGCCCCAGACAGGGAACCGTTGCTCCCCTGCTCCCGCCTGGAAAAAGGAGACTCAGGTGGTGACCTGCGTCCCGCAGGCTGGGGCGGAGCAAGTCCAGCACGGTGACAGTCCTCAGTGAGTCCACAGAAACACTGACAGTCAGACCTGCCTCCCGGTCAGGCCAGCTGCGTGCTTCCGATGCACGAAACATGCCTGTCATGTGCTTGCCGCGTTCCTGCTCTCGAACACGACAACATGCTGCACTTGCTGTATTTATCACGGGCTGTCCTCACGACCGCCCCAGGACGCGGGC
>NW_027771384.1:0-294 GCF_054177405.1 Leptonychotes weddellii | reverse complement strand
GTCACCTGGACTTCAGCCTTGCCTTTGGTAGGTAAGGGCCACTGAAACCCAAAACGATCCATCCTGCTGGGACATCGTGCCCAAAGGAGACTGAGATCAGTGAGGGCTTCCCAGCAAGGGTATTAAACCCAATTTGGCCAGCACTAACTCCCCACTGCCACAGCCAAAGAAATGAAAAGAGGAGGCAGAGAGAAGGCAGGTTTGCAATCCGTCCTTGAAAGAGCCACAATCAGATCAAAAACAAACAAAAATCCTTAAAGCCTTTAGATATGCTCATTGAAGCTGCTGATGTGT
>NW_027771383.1:0-294 GCF_054177405.1 Leptonychotes weddellii | reverse complement strand
CTTTGTCTGCAACAATGGAATGAGGGGTTGCTATTAGGAGACTGGTTCAGCAGACCAGCAATTTTCACTTTACTTCCCTTAATCGGAGTGAGAGTGAGCACCTTTTCATTTGTCTATGGGCCATTTCTACTTTATTTCTGTGTAGAATTTTTTTTTTAAGATTGGATTTATTTATTTGAGAGCGAGAGCTCGTGAGAGAGAAAGAGAGTGCATGAGCAGGGGGGAGGGGCAGAGGGAGGGGGAGAAGCCGACTCCCCGCTGAGCAGGGAGCCCAATGCGGGACTTTTTTTTTTT
>NW_027771382.1:0-294 GCF_054177405.1 Leptonychotes weddellii | reverse complement strand
GGTGTTATGCACAAACAATGAATCATGGAACACTTCATCTAAAACTAATGATGTAATGTATGGGGATTAACATAAGAATAAAAAATAAATAAATAAATAAATAAAAAAGAGAACGCTCTTCCCCACAGGAGAACGCCAATTAATAACCATCGGAGGAAAGACGGACGTTGTCGCTAGCCGCCAACTGTCACAGCAACAAGGGATTCAGGCAAGCGTGGACAGATGCTAAAGACGCGGACGCCAGCCGGGGATGGCGGAGGAGGAGCGGGCTGTCTACGAGTCTCAGAATGTCCC
>NW_027771381.1:0-294 GCF_054177405.1 Leptonychotes weddellii | reverse complement strand
CCCAGGTGCCCTCCCCATTGCGTTTTAAAATATTGACAACAATCTCTGGTTTTATACTTCACTTGTTTGTTAACTGCTTCAAAACAAATGACTGATACTCGTCTCTAGATATTTTTAGGAAGAGAGAGAAGCGAAGTTTGGATTGAAAACTAGGAGTCAACTATGGAAATGGAAGCACTGATTCTAACACAGCAAGAACGCGACTAAAGACCTTTTACTGTTGTAACAATAAAGTAGCTAAACTTTCTTATTATGAAAAAAAATTTCTACGCCATGGTTGTATTTCACTTTTTT
>NW_027771380.1:0-294 GCF_054177405.1 Leptonychotes weddellii | reverse complement strand
TATTCTTTATGTACTGAAATGATAAACTATATATAATTAAAAATATTTCATCTGTTTCTTTTTACTTTTTATGTGGCTACTAGAGAACTTTAAAATTTTTTTTTTTTTTTTTTTAAGATTTTTATTTATTTGGGAGAGAGAGAATGAGAGACAGAGAGCATGAGAGGGAGGAGGGTCAGAGGGAGAAGCAGACTCCCTGCTGAGCAGGGAGCCCGATGCGGGACTCGATCCCGGGACTCCGGGACCATGACCTGAGCCGAAGGCAGTCGCTTAACCAACTGAGCCACCCAGGCG
>NW_027771379.1:0-294 GCF_054177405.1 Leptonychotes weddellii | reverse complement strand
GCAATGGGTATTAAGGAGGGCACCTATTGCATGGAGCACTGGTTGTTATATGCAAACAATGAATCATGGAACACTACATCAAAAACTAATGATGTAATGTATGGTGACTAACATAAAATAAAATTAATAAAAAATAATAATAATGAAAAATCAAGATACCCTAAAGACAGAAGATAGTCCAAAAATTTAAAAATATGAAATAAATAAAAACTAATCATCATTAAAAAAAAAGAAATGATTTAGACACTCACCTTAGCTCCTTAATCTACTAAAATGTAACATATTCTTTTTTTT
>NW_027771378.1:0-3802 GCF_054177405.1 Leptonychotes weddellii | reverse complement strand
TTTTTTTTTTTTTAAAGATTTTATTTATTTATTTGAGAGAGAGAATGAGATAGAGAGAGCATGAGAGGGGGGAGGGTCAGAGGGAGAAGCAGACTCCCTGCCGAGCAGGGAGCCCGATGCGGGACTCGATCCCGGGACTCCAGGATCATGACCTGAGCCGAAGGCAGTCGCTTAACCAACTGAGCCACCCAGGCGCCCGAGCATGTTGCACTTTGTAATAACTTTGCTAGGACGTCCAAGAAAGGTTAGTCATTTAAATTCTCTACCATGGTAGGTGAACTTTTTCTTTCTTACGAATAAAAGAACCATTCTCCCCTCCCCCCACCAAATGATATCTTATTTGGACTTGTAATATATAAAACAGACAAAAATAGAATCCCCCGAGGTGAAGCAAGGACGGCAGGTCTAGGGCAACCTAAAGCTGCCTACCTTCCCATCCACTGGTGATTCTTTGATGGAAATGGGAAGGACAGAAATGTGTTGATGCCATTTACCACTATGGTGGAATCACAAAGCACACATGACCCTTGGGTGTGTCATGCAATGTCTCTCCCTTATTGTACTTAGAGCTACTAGCTCCTAAGATTAAGGAGAGAGAAATATCAGTCTCAGACACACTGATCTAATATATGCACAGAAATATGCTTTGAGTAGCTAAGAAAAGTAGAGCTTCAGATCCAGACTAAAGCCAGGAACACAAACATGGCTGGAGTTCCCAGCCCAGCCCCTTTGTTTGCTGCGTGTATCCTCCTGAGTGACTAAATCTTCCTTTTTGCCATCTGTCAACTGGAGAGGATGATATTAATACCTGTAGGGATTCCGTGAGGCCCAAAGAGATAACATATATGAAGATAACTTAGCACAGCATCAAGCATAAATTAAGGACTCGATAAAAGTAGTCTTCTAATAAAGAATTTGAATGGAATGGGAATAGACAATAATCATGAATTGAGAAGATAGCAACAACTCTGCAAGATTAAGCTAGATTTTAGTCAATGATGGTATAGTCTGTCTTTTAACTTCAGGCAATATTACTCCCTTAAACAAGGAGTCAAGAATATTAAATGCCAAAATAAAAGATTATGAAGCTTATCCCTGTCTGGCAAGTTTCCATACAGTAGCTAATGAAGACATGAGAGGGTAATTCTGTATCTGGCTTATTAAGTGTGAAATATTTGCTATTTTAAGTTTTTTTAGTTCTTGCATTGGTCTGGTGATTCTGCAAATTAATTAGCGTTGCCACTGGTTGTAACTTGTGTCCACCAATTGAATAAAAATAAATCAGTCATTAAAGTGTGAGAGGAAAAAGATGATGAGTTGATATGGTATCCATTATTGGCTTCAGAAGCTGAGTGTTGGCAGTTAATTGAAGGAAGAAAAAAATTATATAAGATCAACTTTCAGAATGTTCAATTAACTAAATATATTGTAAAGCTCAGCATGGTTCTTGGCACAGACTGAACACTCAACAAATAGACATCATCATCTTTACCATCAATATCCTCTCTACTACCATCATCATTCAAATGCTCTCCTCCTGACTTAAATGAAGTTCTCATCTCAGCAATGCAGGGATTTTAACCTATGTCTATTAAAACCCAAAACCAGAATCTACTTACATGGCATCTACACAAATAGACAAACCATTTTCATGACTCATGTGACTGAAATCTTTTTTTATTTTTGGACAAAATAAACACTGCATTAGACAGGTTAGAATTTTATGTTTTGATATGTTTCCAAAAAATTGTTTTTTAAGACATCAGTGGACTTCATTGTATTATATTATCTTCGTGAATTTCTGCGCTATATATATATTCATCATGAATAAACAGACAGACCGGGGTGGCTTGCCTAAGACAGGACTGGAGAGATGTGAGAAAATGAGGAATGGAATCCAGGTTGTCAGGCTGAGGTGTAGTTTACCTTCTGGCTGTACCTGTCTCTGATACTTGGGGATTGCTAGGGTGTTTTTTTGTTTTTTGTTTGTTTTTGTTTTGCTTTTAGATTTTATTTATTTGTCAGAGAGAGAGAGAGAGCACAAGCAGGGGGAACGGCAGGCAGAGGGAGAAGCAGACTCCCCGCTGAGCTGGGAGCCCAATGTGGAACTCGATCCCAGGACCCTGGGATCATGACCTGAGCCGAAGGCAGATGCTTAACTGACTGATCCACCCAGGCATCCCCTACTTTGGGATTTCTGAAGTCAAGATAATGGCTTAGTGATGATCGGAAGAGATGGATGGATGGATGGATGGATGGATGGATGGATGGATTGACATATAGATATTTATAGATGTACCTCTAACAGCCATTTTATCTTTCCTCTGTAGCTATAGCTAATGCATGAAACAAGGGAAAGTAGGCACGTAGGCAAAGGAGACAGTGCTGTCTTAGCACACCAGACCTCAAAACGCTGCTGCTACATTTTGCTATGTAACTGACAAGCAAAATAGCTCAAAGACTGAGGATCGGGAGAAGAGCATGTCATTTTCTTTATCATGGAACTCTATATACAACTCTTAGTTTGATATGTTTTAAACGAAAAGAGGAGTCATGTTAATGGTTATCTATATTCACTGTGCACTGAAGCTTTTTAAAAAACTGGGTGAGATTTCTTGGCTTGAGGTTACTGTCATTTCTCCAAGTCCACGCTTTATTTCCAGAGGCTCGTGGTTTGGAATCCCGGTCTGGAGTTGGCATTCCAATTCGCCCTCGGCCTGCCACAGCTAGATTGAATTTGCTGTTTCTGGACTCGAGTGCTGAACAAGATCCTGGTGCCTCAGGTAGGGGATGTTTGACCATAGAGGAAGAAATCTCTGTCTGCAGTCTCCTTTGCTCAGAGAATGGAATCACCCATTAATATGTGGTGGAACCACAGTGCAGGCATTGAACTCCTGTATGTACCATATTAATGCACTAGTGTTTAATTTCTTCTGTGGAAAAATAAAGGAGATTTCCTCCCGTAGGTTTGTCCAAATAGAGTAGATACAGAGTATTAGCAGCAATAAGGTCATAGAATTAGCCCTTCTACAGCTCTGGCGTGTTGGGAGTTTATGCTGTTCATGGTTTCCAATAGATTTCTGAAAAACCATCTTAGCTTTTGTCGATTTTACATAAATTATTATAGCATACTCATAAATGTAAATTAAGGGCAGCATCAGAATCTTTACAAGGGTAAACATTTCAAAATGTGACTGGTGTGTGACAGCCATTTTTTAAAAATCTGATCTGGGTGGATTATAAAATAAGCCAGGGAAGAAATGCCAACCTATCACTTCAACTTCTGTGAATGATGTACTCTTCCCAAAATTGTTTGCAAAATTACAGTTTTGAAATCCCCAGTTTTCTCCTTTCCCTACTCTCTACCACAACAATGACCATTCCCACCTTACACCCAGTGTAAATCCATGAAACTCTAAAGTTTCCCTGCAGCTGACCCCTGCCTCAAACCTTCCTAACATGGGCAGTTGCTGGAAATTGCCCCACTAACTTCTTACAAGGTTCAGTCTTTTTAGTTTGACTTCATCCAAGACAAAATTCAACTCTGCTTCTCTCCATGGCCTCTGCTCACCAAAGGAAACTACATACAAATTTGTTCTATTTGTTCTGTGGTGTGAATTTCAGACTCAGGAGCAGGTTTTTGAGGCTGTGGAGTCAAGGGGAAGAAAGGGCAGGATGGAATGAGGGAATCTGAGAGAACAGAGACACGTCCTGCTTTTGCTTATGTGGTCATTTTGGGTTCTGTCTGGGAATTAAGAAAAAGGTTGAAGTTTTTTTTTTTTTTTTTTTTGATTATAATTCC
>NW_027771377.1:0-294 GCF_054177405.1 Leptonychotes weddellii | reverse complement strand
TGCTAATATGGAGTGCACTGTTTTTCAAATATCAATTCAACTATTATTTAACCTTTCTTGTAATTTTCTTAGAAAATTTTCATTTTGAAGATATTCTGGGCTCATAAAATGAGAAGTGATCTTTCATTTACTTTTTTCTGAAAAACTTGGTGTACTATTAGTAATATTCCTTCCTTAAATATTTAGAATTAACAAATAAAGCCATCTGAGTTTACAGCCATCAAAAAGAATGAAATCTTGCCATTTACAACAATGTGAATTATTTATTTATTTATTTATTTATTTATTTATTTA
>NW_027771376.1:0-294 GCF_054177405.1 Leptonychotes weddellii | reverse complement strand
TGTTAAATGACTTCATTGACTCTCCTGGTGGACATACATGTACATGCGTGCTAGACTCCCAAGGAGAACATGAGGCTCCTTTGGGAAGGAAGTAGGTCTCTCCCTTTGCTGATGTTCCTCCAGTGCCTGCTATGGAGGGCTGTGCTCTCAGCTGGAAGTGACTTCCTTGGCTGACCAATCAATTGATTAACAAACTAGGAGTAGGGATGGACTTTCATGGACATAGAAATATGTCTTCTAGTCTCTTAATGTCTATGACATGCCTGTGAGATCCCTGGAGTTGGCATCTATAGA
>NW_027771375.1:0-294 GCF_054177405.1 Leptonychotes weddellii | reverse complement strand
CACACACACACACACACACACACACCCCACATCACATACAAATACACGCATTGGAATAAGTTCCTATCTGTTTTCATAAAATCACCACAGAATAGTTTTTTTTTTTTTAATTTTTAGTACCACTAAAATAATGGGCCAATTTTCCCACTTCATCAAAATTTCGTGTAGTCGATTCTGTTTCTTGCCCTGTGGGAGCATCTTTAATCGACACTGGCCAGTGGGTCATTGTTCCTGTTTGTTTGGACCTCATAATAAAATTGCCCAGAACATCTATTTTCGTGTGAATTTCACCAT
>NW_027771374.1:0-294 GCF_054177405.1 Leptonychotes weddellii | reverse complement strand
GGTTGCATAGGAAAACATGGTGCATCGGGCGCCCGGGGGCTCAGTCAGTCAAGCGTCTGCCTTCGGCTAGGGTTATGATCTCAGGGTCCTGGAATTGAGTCCCCCATCAGGCTCTCTGCTCAGCGGGGAGTCTGCTTCTCCCTCTGTCCCTCCCCCCGGTCATGCTCACTTGCTCTCTCCCTCTCTCTCAAAAATGAATAAATTAAAAGAACTTAAAAAAAAAAAAAGGAAACACAGTGCATCAATCTAAAATCAGGAAGCAAAAAAGAAAAATCATCATTCTTTAATCTTTAT
>NW_027771373.1:0-294 GCF_054177405.1 Leptonychotes weddellii | reverse complement strand
TAATTGAAAGCATATAGTATATTTTAGATTATATTACAGATAATTCTATGACATAAAAATACTACTACCCTACCCTGTACATAAAAATTTATTTCTTTTTTTTTTGACTTTTATAATGATTAGGAAATAATACTGAATATATTTTATGTAACTTTTTAATCCATTTTATTTCATTTAGGTCTACCCCAACTTTTTTTTTTTTATTCTTATGTTAATCCCCATACATTACATCATTAGTTCTAGATGAAGTGTTCCATGATTCATTGTTCGTGCACAACACCCAGTGCTCCATGC
>NW_027771372.1:0-294 GCF_054177405.1 Leptonychotes weddellii | reverse complement strand
GAGGTAATCCAAATGCAGTGCCTGGGAATGGATCATCAAAGAGTAAGCATGCAGTTATTGCTAGTTATTATAAAAACAACTATGAATCTTTCACGGATTTTGCAAGTGACTTTCCAAAATGATTGTAGCAATCCACATTGCACTAGCAATGCGTAACAATAAAGCCCTGCCTTTTAAATGCTTGATTCTTTGTTTTATCTGGGAAATATTTCTCATAATGTATTTTGTCTTATAATCACATATGTAGTATGATATAATCAAAATGGCAGGGTTAATGGGTGAGGACAAAGATTC
>NW_027771371.1:0-294 GCF_054177405.1 Leptonychotes weddellii | reverse complement strand
TTTCAGCTGTTGTTGAGATGGGAGGCTGGGGTATAGTCTCAGTGGGTCATACTTGGGCAGGCAATGGAAAGAGAACCCTCTAGAGGGCTTCCCCTGTTTTTCTCTCAACATCTTTATTTTTATTTTTTTATTGTTATGTTAATCCCCATACATTACATCATTAGTTTTAGATGTAGTGTTCCATGATTCATTGTTTTTGAGTAACACCCAGTGCTCCATGCAGAACATGCCCTCCTCAATACCCATCACCAGGCTAACCCATCCTCCCACCCCCCTCCCCTCTAGAACCCTCAG
>NW_027771370.1:0-294 GCF_054177405.1 Leptonychotes weddellii | reverse complement strand
AGTGATGGGTTTGTAACTGATTTAGAGTGAGAATAACTCTCAGGGCCTTTATGCATATCCATGGGACAGCTTCCCCTTTTCCACTGAACTTGGAGTTATCAAGATGTAGCTATCTTGCCAGCATGAAGGACAAGCCTGTCAGAGAATGGAATTGGCACAGAGGAAGGCAGAAAGAGAAGAGAGAGACTAAGTTCTTTCTGGTTCATCTACCCAAGGTAGATGACCTTGGGCATGGTGATGACTTTTAGATACAACATCAAAGGCACAATCCATGATAGAAATAACTGATATGCT
>NW_027771369.1:0-294 GCF_054177405.1 Leptonychotes weddellii | reverse complement strand
GCCAACAAATCATGAAAGACATCAAGAATAGAAAGGATCAGAGAAAATCTATAGAAACAACTATAAAACAAGTAACAAAATGGCAATAAATACAAATCTACCAATAATTACTTTGAATATACATGGACTAAACTCTCCAATCAAATGCTCATGGATTGGAAGAACAAATATTGTGAAGATGTCAATGCTACCTAGAGCACTCTACACATTCAATGCAATCCCCATCAAAATACCATCCACTTTTTTCAAAGAAATGGAACAAATAATCCTAAAATTTGTATGGAACCAGAAAAG
>NW_027771368.1:0-294 GCF_054177405.1 Leptonychotes weddellii | reverse complement strand
TGTATTCTTAATGACCCTTGAGCTCTGTTGGCCTCTGTAGCATATGATCAGAACTGAGGTGTTCTGACAGCAGTATTGAGAGTTGTTTTCTCAGTCAGCTTTCATCTATTGGAAGGCACTGGGAACT
Source organism: Leptonychotes weddellii (assembly GCF_054177405.1). NCBI lineage: Eukaryota > Metazoa > Chordata > Mammalia > Carnivora > Phocidae > Leptonychotes > Leptonychotes weddellii. The sequence goes on along the minus strand of NW_027771368.1, from coordinate 167 downwards.
GCAGATATCTCTTATTCTTGTTATATCCTCAAATAATCTTTTTTTGATCTTGGAAATTTGAGTGGGGATGCTACTCTTATTCTTGTACTCAAGAATATAAGCCCCATGAGAACAAGGACCTTATCCATCTAGTTTACCTCTGTATTCTCACTGCATGCAATGGTGCC
>NW_027771367.1:0-3802 GCF_054177405.1 Leptonychotes weddellii | reverse complement strand
GGGGGAGGAGCCTGTTGCCATGGTTACTAAATGTCTTTGCCGGAGGCGGAATTGCCCCGTCCTTGCCGGTCCGGGCTAAGTAATCTGCTCGAGTTTGCTCTCCGGAGCTTTTGTTACCTGCAAGCTTTCCGTATAGATTTGGAGGCGGAGAGTGAAAATGGCGGCCTCCCAATCTCTGCCCCGGAGGAGCCGAGAACTCGGGGCCCCACTCCTCAGTGAGCCCCCAGAGAAAAGCAGTCAGTCACTCCCGTCTCCCCGGTCTCCAGCCGCACTCCGTGCTCACCCGGCCTGTGACCGCGCGTTTCTATCTCTGGCACCCGACCCCGTTGGAGTCTCCAAACCCAGCAGGTCCCTACAGTGCACTCCCCCGCCGCTCCTCCCGGGGGAAGAAGAGGAGTCTCCCCGGATCTGCCGCTTGTTGGGTCCCTGCTGGAGGAGCAGTGGCCCGACTGTGCCGTGGATCACGGTTTATGGCAACCCCGAGTTGAGAGCCCGCGCCTGGGCTCCGTCTCTGCAGCCGGCTTCCCTTCTCCGATACCTGGGAGCTCCACTGCACTCAGGCATCCCCAGTCTTTCTGTGACCCCAAGGGTCCTGAGACCACACTGTCCCACGAGGGTTCCACCCCCCGCTTAGCCACCGGAGTGACGTCCGTCAGTGGAGCAGACTTCTAAAAGTTCTGATTTTGTGCTCCGTGGCTCTATCACTTGCCAGAAGTGGCCGACGGAGGCCCCTCCCCTGCCGTCTATCCCCCGAATATCGCCTCGGATTCACTTCTCCGCACGTCCTACCTTCCAGAAAGTGGTCGCTTTTCTGTTCAGAGAGTTGTTGCTATTCTTTTCTTCCATCTCCTGTTGAGTTTGTAGGTGTTCAGAATGGTTTGATCCCTATCCAGCTGAATTCCTGAGAGGAGATGAAATCCAGGTCTCCTACTCCTCCACCATCTTGCTCCGCCTCTTTCTTTCTTTCTTTCTTTTCTTTCTTTCCTCTTTCCTTCTTCCTTCCTTTCTTCCTTCTTCCTTCCTTTCTTCCTTTCTTCTTCCTTCCTTTCTTCCTTCTTCCTTCCTTTATTCCTTTCTTTCTTCTTCCTTCCTTTCTTTCTTTCTTCTTCCTTTCTTTTTCTTTCTTTCCATTTATTTACTTGCATAATCACTCTGAGTAGAACTTTCAGTACAATACTGAAAAAAAATGCTGAGAGCAGACATTCTTGTCTTGTTCCTGATTTTAAGAGAAAGCATCCAGTGTTTCACCATTAAGTGTGGTGTTACCTATAGGTTTTATGTTGATGCTCTTTATCCAGTTGAGGAAGTTCTTTTTTATTCCTAGTTGATTTAGTTTCTTTTTTTTTTTTAAACACAAAACAGTGTTAGATTTTGTCAATTGCTTTTCCTGCATCTGTTGAGATGATCTTTTGTTTTCTATTCTACTGATATGGTATATTACATTAATTGATTTTCAGGTATTAAACCAGGTTGGCATTCCTGGCATAGATTTCCCTTAGTCATGATTTATGATTCTTTCTATGTGTGGCTGGATTTGTTTTGCTAGTATTCGGTTTTTAAATCCATATTCATAAGAGATAATGGTCTGCAGTATTCTTTTCTTGTGATGTCTTTGACAGGTTACTACTGGTCTCATGGGATGTGTTGGGAAGTGTTCCCTCCTCTTCTATTATTTTGGAAGAGTTTGTGAAGAATTGGTGTTCTTCTTCAAATGTTTCACCAGTGAAGCCATCTTGGCCATGGCTTTTCCTTCTGAAGTATATTTTTGATTAATAATTCAATCTCTTTACTAATTACAAATCTGTTCAGATTGTCTGTTTCTTTTTGAGTAGTCTCAGTAGTATATGACTTTTTAGGAATTTGTCCATTTCATCTAAGTTATCTGTTTTATTGGTATATAATTATTCATAGTGTTTTTTTCTTATTCTTTTTATTTCTTTTTTTTTTAAAGATTTTATTTATTTATTTGACAGAGAGAGACACAGCGAGAGAGGGAACACAAGCAGAGGGAGTGGGAGGGGGAGAAGCAGGCTTCCCGCGGAGCAGGGAGCCTGATGCGGGGCTCGATCCCAGGACCCCGGGATCATGACCTGAGCCGAAGGCAGACACTTAACGACTGAGCCACCCAGGCGCCCGTTATTCTTTTTATTTCTATAAGGTTTGTAGTACTGTCCCCTCTTTCATTTATGTTTCTAATACTTTGACTTTTTCTTTTTCTAGTTCCATCTAGCTAAAGATTTGTCAGCTTTATTGATCACTTCAAAGAATACTCTTTTGGTCTTGCTGATTTTCTCAATTGCTTTTCTATTCTCCATTTTATTAATTCCTAATCTAACTTTGATTACTTCCCTCTGCTTGCTTTAAGTTTAATTTGCTTTTCTTTTTGCCTTGTGTTAGGGTAGGAATTTAGATTTAAGATCTCCCTTCCTCCCTCCCTCCCTCCCTCTTTTTCTTTCTTTCTTTCTTTCTTTCTTTCTTTCTTTCTTTCTTTCTTCTTTCTTAATATAAACATTTGCAGATATAAATTTCCCTCTAGTGCTGATTTAGCTGTATCCCATGAGTTTTGGTCTGTTTTATATTCACCTTCCTACGTCTCAAAGCATCTTTTTTGATCCATTGGTCATTAATGAGTGTATTATTTGCTTTCCACATATTTGTGAATTTCTTGAATTTCTTCCTGTTACTGATTTGTAATTTCATTTCACTATGGTAATAAAATATATTCTTTATTATTTATACCCTTTTAATTTTATGATACTTGTTTTACTGCCTAGCCTATGGTTTATTCTGGAGAATGTTCCATGGGCACTTGAGAAGAATGTATACCTGGCTGGTGTTGATTGGAGTGTTCTACAGTTTTCTGTTAGGTTTAATTGTTTTATCGTAGTGTTTAAGTCTTTTATTTATCTTTCAATCTTCTGCCTAGTTGTCCTTCACTTTATTCAAAGTGATATTGAAGTCCCCAACTATTATTGTTGAGCTATTTTTCCCTTCATTTCTATCAGTTTTTGCTTCATGAAATTTGGTGCTCTGTTGTTCAGTGTGTATATGTGTACATTTGTTACATCTTACTAATGGATGTACTCTTTTATCATTATGAAATTTTCCTCTTTATCTCTAGTAACATTTTTTTGCTCTAAAGTCTATTAATTTGTTTGATATTAGTGTAACCATGCCAGCTTTTTTGGTTGCTATTTGCATGAAATAGCTTTTTTCATCATTTTACTTTTAATCTGTTTGCATTTTTAAAAATTTTTTGAAGATTTATTTATGAGAGAGAGAGAAGGGGAGGGGAAGAGGGAGAGGAGAGAGAATCTCAAGCAAATTCCTGCTGAGCGCAGAGTCCAATGCAGGGCTTGATCTCACAACCCTGAGATCATGACCTGAGCTGAAACCAAGAGTTGGACACTTAACTGACTGAGCCACCCAGGTGCCCCATTGCATCTTTAAATTTAAAGTGTATCTCCTGTGGACAGCAAATCAGGGTTTGAGATTTTTCCCTCCCGGTTGTCCCTTTCTCAGATTTTCTCCAGCAAATTTGCCAGCCTGCAGTTTGGTTTATACCTCCAGTGAGTCTGTCAGTCTCCTCCCAACTGTCTCCACTATAACCTCTAGCGGTTTTGGGAATTCTTTTAGGCTTGAACTTCTCCACACTTGGTTGCAAATGAAGTCAGTTCCTTTGGGAAGAGATTTCTAACTCTCTGTTTTGTGACCTGCTTTTCTGTAGCTTTTCTCCTCTGGGCAAGATCTCTGAGTCATGGCTGGGCGCCTGGGTGGCTCAGTTGGTTAAGCCACTGCCTTC
>NW_027771366.1:0-294 GCF_054177405.1 Leptonychotes weddellii | reverse complement strand
GTGCTCTCCCCTCTGGGACACTTCCACTACTCTGTCCCAGTGCCCCCGTGGAAGGGGCACAGTCCTGTTGGGAGCAGATGTCCTAAAGACAGAGTGGGGGGCGTGCTCAGCTGCAGGGACCTACGCTGCCATCGGAGCAGCTTTCTTGAGAAGAAGCTCCAGAAGACAGAGGCACATGTGTGAGGACAGACACAACTGTGGACTAAGATGGGGCCAAGGGCCAGCATGGACCCCCAGCTGCTGGAGGACATGGGTGCTGTTGTCACCCCCATTTTATACATGGAAACGACCTGC
>NW_027771365.1:0-294 GCF_054177405.1 Leptonychotes weddellii | reverse complement strand
TAAATGTTTTCTATTTCTGAATTCTGTGCCTTGTAGGACCCATCATTCCCTTATCAGAATATTTGCCCCACTGATTTTAAAACCCTCTGCTCTTGCTGTCTTCTAGGTGATTTGCTGCTCCTGACACCTGTTTTCTGGGGGGATTTCCTGTCACAACGTTCTGTTTAAGATGTCATCCAAGTTTGCTTATTTGTTTTAACTTTATTATCCTGGCTAGTTTATCTGGTATTTGATAGAAAAAGGGGAAGTTTGAAAACCAAAATTCTGCCATTCTTCCACCAGAACTTGAACCAT
>NW_027771364.1:0-294 GCF_054177405.1 Leptonychotes weddellii | reverse complement strand
TCTTCCTAGACAACCATCAGCTCATAAAATCATTCCCTTACCTGGTGTCCTGTTGGAGCAACATCCAAACATAAATGATGCATAGAGCATGTCTTACCCCTCATCACCCACATACCCTGGTGTATCTCTCAGTCCTGGGAGGACCCATCGCTTAGCAGGACCACAACTATCAAGAGCTTTTGCGGACCATCTAAAGTCCCAGATACCCAATCCAGTCATACAAGTTTGTTCTCTTGTGATCCATACGGCTCTGAGAAAAGCCAGGCCTGGTTTTATTTCTTCCCTAGAATTTCT
>NW_027771363.1:0-294 GCF_054177405.1 Leptonychotes weddellii | reverse complement strand
TTCGCAAACGTTTTTCTTTACGGTCTGTGTCTCCTGCTGAGGCCCACACTCGCCGGGGGCAAAGGATGGCCCGCCGGTGGGCAATTCTGGGTCTTTCTGCTGAGGGGGCAGTGAGGCAGTTCCAGCCCCCCGTGCGGGGGCGCAGGAGGTGAAGCAGGAGCATCACCCTCTGAAGAACATCCCCGGGCTGCTCCCTCCATGAACACCAGCCTCTTCCAGGTCCTTGGGCCCCTGCTTTGCCTCTCGTCCTTCAACTCCACATGCCTGCCTCCCTCATCCAAGGCCTGAGGCCAG
>NW_027771362.1:0-294 GCF_054177405.1 Leptonychotes weddellii | reverse complement strand
TCATAGATGGCTTTTATGATATTGAGGTATGTACCCTCAATCTCTATACTCTGAAGAGTTTTGATCAAGAAAGGATGCTGTACGTTGTCAAATGGTTTTTCTGCATCTATTGAGATCATATGATTCTTGTTCATGATTCATTGTATCACATTGATTGATTTGCAGATGTTGAACCAACCTTGCAGCCCAGAGATAAATCCCACTTGGTCGTGGTGAATAATCCTTTTAATTGGATTAAAATTTTTTAATTAAAAATTTTTAATTGGATTAAAATTGGATCCTATTGGCTGGTAT
>NW_027771361.1:0-294 GCF_054177405.1 Leptonychotes weddellii | reverse complement strand
TATTGCCCTAGTGCTTCGATAGTGCTGGATGTTTGATACTCCTGGGTTTGTTAAATCCTAATGTCAGTAACACTGGACAGCTCTGTGGCTTTAGCAAGTCCCTTAACCTCTGTAAGCAACAGAATAACGGAGTCACTGTGTTTCATCTGTGGGCAGGATGGCTTGGGAGAAGACAGGACCTTCTCAGTCAAGGTGGGGGGCAGTTCATTTTTTTTTTTTTTAAAGATTTTATTTATTTATTTGAGAGAGAGAGAATGAGAGACAGAGAGCACGAGAGGGAAGAGGGTCAGAGGG
>NW_027771360.1:0-294 GCF_054177405.1 Leptonychotes weddellii | reverse complement strand
CGATGCCCCTGGCTACCCGCTGACTGATGGGACCACGGAACTGAGGCACCAGGACGAAGCATCTCCTCGGTGGGTGACCTCGACACCTAAAACCCCGATGACGTTGTTCCATGGGGACAGTGGCCAAAATGTGCCACCGAACCCCAACCTGTCCATACTTAGCCAAGAACAAAGGATCCCAAATGTGAAATTTCCACCTAGGCCTCAAGGCACGGAGCAGAGGCAAGAGGCTCAGAAGGGCCCGGAAGACCTCGCCTCTCTCAGCAGGTCACCGTGTGGGACAGCCCAGGGCGG
>NW_027771359.1:0-294 GCF_054177405.1 Leptonychotes weddellii | reverse complement strand
TTTTTTTTTTTTAAGATTTTATTTATTTATTTGAGACAGAGAGAATGAGAGACAGAGAGCATGAGAGGGAGGAGGGTCAGAGGGAGAAGCAGACTCCCTGCCGAGCAGGAAGCCCGATGCGGGACTCGATCCCGGGACTCCAGGATCATGACCTGAGCCGAAGGCAGTCGCTTAACCGACTGAGCCACCCAGGCGCCCCCTGATTGATACATTTTTTAAAAGCTCCTCTGGCAGCGCTACCGCCAAGCGCTGACAGGGCTGAGCTCCCACCATGCGCTCGTCCATTCTGTGACC
>NW_027771358.1:0-294 GCF_054177405.1 Leptonychotes weddellii | reverse complement strand
CCCACGGCCACCAGCCCTCCCCACTGGAAGTCCCTGGCCCATGTGGGGTTCCCCCCCACCCCTCTACTGCTCTGGGTAGCTTAGCTCTTCCCTCCCAAGCCCTTCTGTCACTTATTACCTGGACCTCACTGTCACAGTTCACCCCACTTGTCCCCCACATGCTTGTTTGGCACCTGCTTGGGCCAGGCCCGGGGCTCGGGGCTGGAGATGCACGGGGGATGAGACTTCAGTTTGCACAGATGCGTGGCCCTAGCATCTGACTGGGCCAGCGGGGCAGGGGGCAATCGGGACTCT
>NW_027771357.1:0-294 GCF_054177405.1 Leptonychotes weddellii | reverse complement strand
CATAAGGTCTTTGTTGTAACTGCTCACTGCTAGTCTAGTGCCAAAGTAGCCATAGACAATATGTAAATGAATAGGTGTGGTTGTGTTGTAATAAATCTTTTTTTTTTTTTAAAGATTTTATTTATTTATTTGACAGAGAGAGAGACAGGTAGAGAGGGAACAGAAGCAGGGGTAGCGGGAGAGGGAGAAGCAGGCCTCCCGCGGAGCAGGGAGCCTGACGTGGGGCTCGATCCCAGGACCCTGGGACCATGACCTGAGCCGAAGGCAGACGCTTAACGACTGAGCCACCCAGGT
>NW_027771356.1:0-3803 GCF_054177405.1 Leptonychotes weddellii | reverse complement strand
GACTCGGGGCTCGATCCCAGGACCCTGGGATCATGACCTGAGCCGAAGGCAGACGCTTAACCCACTGAGCCACCCAGGCGCCCCCTAACTGGAGTTTAAATAAAAACTTGGGGAAAAAAAACCTTAATCATTTACCTAAGGTCTTAAAGTTAGGATCCAGAAATTTCAATTTTAGTTAACATGTTAAATCCTTGTGCTTTGTAGCAATTTAAGAAGTTGATAAAATTAAACTCTAAAAAATCATTTCATTTTATTGTTAATATATATATTTCACCCTTGAACAACAGGGATTTGAACTGTGCGGGTCCACTTATACGTGGATTTTTTTTTTTATAAATACAGTACTGTAAATGTATTTTCTCTTATGATTTCTCTTAATAGCATTGTCTTTTCTCCAGCTTTAAGAATACATAGAACATGCAAAATATGTGTTAATCAACTGTTTGTTATCAGTAAGGCTTCTGGTCAATAGTAGGTTCTTAGTAGTTATGGTTTGGGGGAATCAAATGTTATATGTGGATTTTTTTTGTGTGTGGGGGGGTCGGTGCCCCAACCCCTGTATTGTTCAAGGGTCAACTGTACACACACACACACACACACACACAAACTAATGGAAGCAATGGTAACAATGGTAACTCATTTAAGTCATAAAACCAGTGTAGGAATTTTAGAAGGTTGAAATTTTTAACCCTGGTTTTGTCTAAACCAAAATATTGTGTTGACATTATTTTTAAATGGTAAACTAATTTTTAAGGACTCTTGGTCCCATCAAAAGCCCTTCTTTATCTTGGGATTAAGTTCTTCTTTCCTCACAACTAGAGTAACAGGCTGTTAGGTAAATCCATTTTTCAGTGTCCATAAAAAGACACATCATTTAATAACATTTTAAAATTATTTTATTTTATTTTTAAAGATTTTATTTATCTACGAGAGAGAGAGCGAGCATGCACACAAGCTGGGGGGAGGAGCCGAGGGAGAGGGAGAGAAGCAGACTCCCCGCTGAGTGCAGACCTGATGCGGGACTCCATCCCAGGACCCTGAGATCATGACCTGAGCCAAAATCAAGAGTCAGACGCTTAACCAACTGAGCCACCCAGGCTCCCCACATTTTCTTTTATTCTTTTAGACTTTTTTTGGCAGTTTGTCTGGGCTAGATATTCCTAGAGTGTGCACATAACAACTGAATTTTTTTTGATCAGTTTATCTTTCAAGTCCCCGGTGCAAAAGAGAGGGAGAGAAACCAAAAAGTTAACAGGGAGCCAGCTTCAGACAAATATGAAATTATTGTTGTAAAAGTCTAATTATGTTCCTTCTTGAAGGACAGGGAAGAATGTATAGATATAGAAAACCCATTTCCCCCCCCCCCTTTTTTTTTTAAAGATTTTATTTATTTATTTGAGAGAGAGAGAATGAGAGAGAGCACATGAGAGTGGGGAGGGTGAGAGGGAGAAGCAGACTCCCTGCCGAGCAGGGAGCCCGATGCGGGACTCATCCCGGGACTCCAGGATCATGATCTGAGCCGAAGGCAGTCGCTTAAGCAACTGAGCCACCCAGGCGCCCTAGAAAACCCATTTGACAAACGAGAGAAAGAGATAGCGATAGATATTGGGATTACAGCTGGTTTAGGCAATAACCAGCCATTGACAATTTTACCAATCTAAATAATTTTATAAAGATTATTTTATTTTATTTTTAGGTAATCTCTACACCCAATGTGGGGCTCGAACTCATGCCCAGAGATCACGTTCCACGATCCACTGACTGAGCCAGCCAGGTAGCCCACCAATCTAAATAATTTTAAAGCTATCATCCATTAATCTTGAAATATGGAAATGAAACCAACATAGTCTCCTGTGTTAAACATAAGAAGAATTTCTGGTTTAGGGGCGCTTGGGTGGCTCAGTCAGTTAAGCATCCCACTCTTGACTTTGGCTCAGGTCATGATCTCAGGGTCGTGAGATCGAGCCCCGTGTCGGGCTCCACACTGGGTGTGGAGCCTGCTAAAGATTCTCTCTCTCCCTCTCCCGCTGCTCCTCTCCCCGCCCCGCTCTCAAAAAAAATGTTCTCTTTTAGGTCCCTCGCGCCGAGCGTCAGGGCGCAGCGGCGTGGTCCGCGCTGAGGGTTCCCGGCCAACTGCTTCTTCGCGGGCCCCGAGGCCGCCGCGCTCACTCCTGCTCCTCGGTCGAGGGAAGATCGTGCGTGGGAACAGCGCCATCGCCGCCGGGGTCTGCGAGGCTCTTTTCGTCGGGTACTGCATTTACTTCGACCGCGAGAGACGGAGTGACCCCAACTTCAAGAACAGGCTTCAAGAACGAAGAAAGAAACGAAAGCTTGCCAAGGAGAGAGCTGGACTTTGCAAGTTACCTGACCTTAGACATGCTGAAGCTGTTTAGAAATTCTTCCTTGAGGGGCGCCTGGGTGGCTCAGATGGTTAAGCGTCTGCCTTCATTCAGCTCCTGATCCCGGGGTCCTGGGATCGAGCCCCGCATCGGGCTCCCTGCTCCGCGGGAAGCCTGCTTCTCCCTCTCCCACTACCCCTGCTCGTGCTCTCTCTCTCTCTCTCTTTCTCTCTCTCTGTATCTCTGTGTCTCAAATGAATAAATAAAATCTTAAAAAAAAAAAAATTTCTTCCTTGAAAATCCAGCTTGGTGAAGAGTTGCTAGCCCAAGGCGAATATGAGAAAGGTGTAGACCCTCTGACAAATGCAGTCGCTGTGTGTGGACGGCCGCAGCAGTTGCTCCAAGCGTTACACCAAACTCTTCCACCACCCGTGTTCCAGATGCTTCTGACCAAGCTTCCAACAATTAGAGAATTGTAAGTGCTCAGAGCTTGGCTGAAGATGATGTGGAATGAGAAAATGTCAACATAATCTCAACTAAAAATATTTTTAAAATCTTACGTCAGAAGATGAGCAGCTCTGGGGGAAAAAGGGCAAATAGGCTTGTTATGGACTGTCCTATGCTGAAATCTACCAAAGTTAATTTTTACTTTGTGTAGATCCATTCGTCTGTTTTATTTCTTTTCCCAGTGAAAAGTGTATTTTGATAGAAAGCTTTCCATTTTATAAATACACTATGAGTTACAAAATATCATGGATTTATTTTATTCCTAAAACGTGCAATTCAAGTGTGTACATATAAAATCACATCACTTAGGTTGAAAATACTCAGTGCTTAGTTTTGAAAGATAGGCAGAAAAAGTGTAGGAGAAAGCTGAAGAATGCACGTTTTTTTAAGCTAGTACATTTGCTCTACATAAAAGAATTGGATAGAAACTATCAAAACTGAGTATTAAAATCTTTTGAGAGATTACTTTTTTCCATTTAATCTCTTAAATATGTGAGATGTGCTGCTGTGTTGTATTAATTCACCCCCTCCCTGTGTATTTGTCTTGAAATGTTTAGTTTTAAATCAGTGGGCTTAATGTGTTCTGGATATTTATCTCCTTGTATTTTATTTATTTAATTTATTTATTTTTTTTAAAGATTTTTATTTATTTATATGACAGAGAGAGACAGCGAGAACAGGAACACAAGCAGGGGGAGTGGGAGAGGAAGAAGCAGGCTTCCTGCTGAGCAGGGAGCCCGATGTGGGACTCGATCCCAGGACCCTGGGATCATGACCTGAGCCGAAGGCAGACGCTTAATGACTGAGCCACCCAGGCGCCCTATCTCCTTGTATTTTAGATGTATGTAGTTGCAAATAGCACTGGGAATTAGATCTATGTACATCCTTAATCTAGCCATGTGAGCTTACCAGTTATTGTCTGCCCTCTTTTCTCACTTAAAAAATGAGGGAATTGGT
>NW_027771355.1:0-294 GCF_054177405.1 Leptonychotes weddellii | reverse complement strand
TGCCTGGTGCTGGAGAACCCAGAGCCGGGACAGGATGAGGTGAGCAGGGGTCTCAGGGAGGTTTGTGCTGTGGGCTCACGGGGTGGCAGTCCCAATTTGGCCGGGGCAAGGCTGGAAGAGTGGAGGCCAGACAGGGGAAGTGTTCACCAAGAACCAGACATTTGAGCCTGTGTTTGAAGGACACATAATGATTTTCCACGCAGAGAAGACAAGGGGTAAACGTGAACAAGCGTGTGGATGCATCTCGAGCACCACGGACTTTGCTTCCCTGCTCCCCAGGCCTTCCCCAGCTCC
>NW_027771354.1:0-294 GCF_054177405.1 Leptonychotes weddellii | reverse complement strand
TTGCCCTCGTTCTACCCGTGAGTTCTGTCTGGGCCTCCGGGGGCTTTGCCTCCCAGGCCCTGCACACCTGTGCCCCACACACGCTCGCTGGCTGTCTCCTGCCCTTGGAGGCTGAGCTGGGCCCCCACTCTGTGCCCCGAGCTGATGGTGCCCGGGAGGGGCAGCTAACGGCCTTTGGTTCAAGAGGACCAGACGAGCACGTACTCAGAAGAGTGTGGACTTGAAATGTGGAATGCAGGGCCAAGGGCGTTCCCTCGGGGCTGTTTGACTGGACACCCCAGGGTTCTGCATCTG
>NW_027771353.1:0-294 GCF_054177405.1 Leptonychotes weddellii | reverse complement strand
CCTGGGTGGCTCAGTCGGTTGAGCGACTGCCTTCGGCTCAGGTCGTGATCCCAGGGTACTGGGATCGAGTCCCGCGTCGGGCTCCCTGCTCTGCGGGGAGCCTGCTTCTCCCTCTCCCACTCCCCCTGCTTGTGTTCCCTCTCTCGCTGTGTCTCTCTCTGTCAAATAAATAAATAAAATCTTTAAAAAAAAAAAAAAAAGAAAAGCAAATGCCTCTCTTGCTCCTCATCTTATGGCCCCTTCTGGTATAAATAGGAAAATAAAGTCACTCATTCTGCAGTCATATTGGTTCTT
>NW_027771352.1:0-294 GCF_054177405.1 Leptonychotes weddellii | reverse complement strand
CCTGGGTGGCTCAGTTGGTTAAGCGACTGCCTTCAGCTCAGGTCATGATCCTGGAGTCCCAGGATCGAGTCCCGCATCGGGCTCCCCGCTCAGCGGGGGGTCTGCTTCTCCCTCTGATTCCCTTCCCTCTCGTGCTCTCTCTCTCTCATTCTCTCTCTCACTCTCAAATAAATAAATAAAATCTTTAAAAAAAAAAAAACAAAACAGAAATTTATCTCCTCACAGTTCTAGAGGCTAGAAGTTCAAGATAAAGAGGCTGCTGAGGTTGGCTTCTTTCTGAGGCTTCTGTCGTTG
>NW_027771351.1:0-294 GCF_054177405.1 Leptonychotes weddellii | reverse complement strand
TTTACAGGGGGTGAACAGAGTATTAGTAGTTGGGAAAGGTATTGTTCGTAGAGATGTGTCCTTCTATTACTGATCCAGTATTTGATTGTTTGGGAGTTATATTTTTTATCTTGAACCTGATTCTATGAATTACTATCTATGATCATGATTTTATGAATTGCTTTATTTTAATTTTTTTAATTTCTTAAATATAATTTTAGTATATATTTTAAATTTTATATTTTAGTATCATTTCCTAGAATTGTAATGAGATTTAGAATGAAAGAAAATTACTAGATGTCTTCAGTGAAAAAC
>NW_027771350.1:0-294 GCF_054177405.1 Leptonychotes weddellii | reverse complement strand
TTGGACTCAAGGTCAACTGATATGGGTCCAGCCTAGAAACAAGCAAGGCTTTGCATTCCTTCCTGGAGACAACAAGCCCAAGACCCCATCTAGTGTTTATTTGCTCTTGGAGCATGCCCATAGCCCTTTCTCCTTGTCCTAAGACAATGTCCTGACATCAGGGGCTGAATTTTGCTTTGTCCTGATGTTAAGTCACCACACCGAAATGAACATGGGATGTAGGTTACAAATATGTTTGCTCCATGCACATACTCCATCTTTCCTCATGAATAGTCATAATTTCCCCTACCCTCT
>NW_027771349.1:0-294 GCF_054177405.1 Leptonychotes weddellii | reverse complement strand
TGTTGCTGTGACAGATACAGATCTATGAAGCTCTGAAACTTCATTATATATATTTTAAAAGTTCACCAGTGATGGATCTAGAGCAACACTCAAATGTGGCTCCAGGAGTTTCTTTGTAGAATCCAAATTCTCCTAGTCATCTGGCTCTCAGTCTTCTTGAAGGGTTACAGAAGATTAATAATGCTATTTCACGCCCCCCACCGACATCAACAGAAATCTTGTTGAAATTCAGATTTTAGTCATAGCATTGGACTTAGAAATACACTGTAATTTTTCCTTTATGTGGAAGCATTG
>NW_027771348.1:0-294 GCF_054177405.1 Leptonychotes weddellii | reverse complement strand
TTGTTCAAAATCTGCGTGTTGGTGAAGGCCCAAAGGCAACATTCAAGTTCAAGGCTTCTCTGCTTCTACCATATTGGGTGAGCTGGTTTAGCCACTGTTCACTGTTCAGGGGGCTGGCGGAAAATAACTCTTTGTCCCAGTCCAGTCCTGATTTATGTATGCCCAGGGGTGTGAAGCCCAGAGGGAACAACATGCTTCCGCTTAACTGTCTCTCCGTCACTCCTTTGCTGTCCTTTCCCCAGGACTCAAGCACAAGAGCAAACACTGGCTTCCCTGGGCTGCCGGGTTGGTCTC
>NW_027771347.1:0-294 GCF_054177405.1 Leptonychotes weddellii | reverse complement strand
GTTGGTGTTAATGGGGGAATGTGTTTCCTTCATTGTATTTGGGCCTTTTGTATTGCACTCTTGATATTAAATTAAATGTGCCTTGAAATAGTTGTTTTTTTTTTTTTTTTTTTTTTAAGTTCAAGGAATACTATGATGATTTTGTTGTACTTTTAACATTTTGATTTTGGGGGGCTGTGGAGAGCAGATTGATTTTGGAAAAATTGTTGCTGTGCTCTTCAAAGTGAAGGAAAAGGTTGTGTCTCATTTTTAAAGACCTACGTTTTTCCAGCTGGTATCATAAAAGACAAGGAG
>NW_027771346.1:0-294 GCF_054177405.1 Leptonychotes weddellii | reverse complement strand
CTGCTGGAGGAGCAGTGGCCCGACTGTGCCGCGGATCACGGTTTATGGCAACCCCGAGCTGAGAGCCCGCACCTGGGCTCCGCCTCTGCAGCCAGCTTCCCGGCTCCAATACCTGGGACCTCTGCCACACTCAGGTACCCCCGGTCTTTCTGTGACCCCAAGGGTCCTGAGACCACACTGTTCCAGAGGGTTCCACCCCCCGCTTAGCCACCAGAGTGACGTCCCTCAGCGGAGCAGACTTTTAAAAGTTCCGATTTTGGGCTCCGCGGCTCTATCACTTGCCAGAAGCGGCCG
>NW_027771345.1:0-3803 GCF_054177405.1 Leptonychotes weddellii | reverse complement strand
AACCCTTAGGTCCCTAGAAAACACATGCATCTTGCTTGGGTTGTGGTCAATAATTTGGACTCTATACATTCCCTCAAACGCCCCTCAACAGAATGACTAGGAGGAGGAACCCCCAAAATAGGAAAGACTCAGAGATTATGATTTATGCCGCAGATTTACAAATGGATGCAGATATAACCAAGATGTCGGAGATGGAATTCAGGCTAGCAATTGTGAACACAATGGCTAGAATGGAGAAATCAATTAATGGCAACATAGAGTCTCTAAGGGCAGAAATGAAAGCTGAATTGGCAGAACTTAAAAATGCTATCAGTGAGATCCAATCTAATCTAGATAATACAACAGCTAGGGTAACTGAGGCAGAAGAGAGAATAAATGACCTGGAAGACAATTTAATAGATAAAAAGGGAAAAGAGGAGGCCAGGGAAAAACAACTCAGAATCCATGAAAACAGAATCAGAGAAATAAGTGACACCATGAAATGTTATAATGTCAGAATTATTGGAATCCCAGAGGGGGTGGAGAGAGAGGACTAGAAGATATATTTGAGCAAATCATACCTGAGAACTTCCCTAATCTGGGGAATGAAACAAACATTCATGTCCTAGAGGCAGAGAGGACCCCTTCCAAGATCAAGGAAAACAGGCCAACAGCCCGGCAGGTAATAGTGAAACTCACAAATCTTAGAACCAAGGAAACCATCTTAAGGGCAGTTACGGGGAAGAGATTCCTATGTACAGAGGAAGGAACATCAGAATAACGTCAGACCTATCCACAGAGACCTGGCAAGCCAGAAAGTGCTGGCAAGACATATTCTGGGTACTAAATGAGAAGAACATGCAGCCAAGAATACTTTATCCCACAAGGCTGTCATTTAGAATGGATGGAGAGATGCAGAGCTTCCAAGACAGGCAGAAACTGAAAGAATATGTGACCACTAAGCCAGCCCTGCAAGAAATATTAAGGGGGGTTCTATAAAAGGAGAAAGACCCCAAGAGTGATCTACTACAGAAATTTACAGGGACAATCTATAAAACAAGGTCTCCATAGGAAACATGATGACAAATAATTCATATCTTTCAATAATCACTCTTAACGTGAATGGCCTAAATGCTCCCATAAAACGGCACAGAGTTGCAGATTGGATAAGAAGACAGGATCCATCCATATGCTGTCTACAAGAGACCATTTTGAACCTAAAGATACATCCAGACTGAAAGTGAAGGGATGGACATCCATCTTCCATGCCAATGGACCTCAAAAGAAAGCTGGGGTAGCAATTCTTAGACAAATTAGATTTTAAACTAAAGTCTGTAGTTAGAGACACAGAAGGACACTATATCATTCTTAAAGAGTCTAACCAACAAGAAGACCTAACAATTATAAATATCTATGCTCCCAACATGGGAGCAGCCATCTATATAAGTCAACTGTTAACCAAAATAAAGAGTCACATTGATAACAATATGTTAATTGTAGGAGACCTCAATACTCCACTTTCAGCAATGGACAGATCATCTAAGCAGAAAATCAACAAAGAAAGAAGAGCTTTGAATGACACACTGGCCCAGATGGACCTCATAGATATTTACAGAACATTCCACCCTAAAACAACAGAATACCCATTCTTCTCGAGTGCATGGAACTTTCTCCAGAATAGACCACATACTGGGTCACAGAGGAGGACTCAACTGATACCAAAAGTTTGAGATTATTCCCTGCATCTTCTCAGACAACAATGCTTTAAAACTGGAACTCAATTGGGGTACCTGGGTAGCTCAGTTGGTTAAGCGACTGCCTTCGGCTCAGGTCATGATCCTGGAGTCCCGGGATCGAGTCCCGCATCGGGCTCCCTGCTCAGCGGGGAGTCTGCCTCTCCCTCTGACTCTCCCCCTCTCATGCTCTCTCTATCACTATCTCTCTCAATAAATAAATAAAAATCTTAAAAAAAAAAAACTGGAACTCAATCACAAGATAAAAATTGGAAGAAATTCAAACACTTGGAAGCTAAAGACTACTCTGCTCAAGAATGTTTGGGTCAACCAGGAAATCAAAGAAGAACTTAAACAATTCATAGAAACCAATGAGAACGAAAACACATCGGTCCAAAACCTATGGGATACCGCAAAGGTGGTCCTAAGGGGGAAATACATAGCCACCCAAGCTTCACTCAAAAAAATACAAAAATCCTGAATTCACCAACTAACTCTACACCTTAAAGAACTAGAGAAAAAGCAACAAACGATGCCTAAGCCACACATTAGGGGAGAAATAATTAAGATTAGAGCAGAGATCAATGAATTAGAAACCAGAAACACAGTAGAACAGATTAACAAAACTAGAAGTTGGTTCTTTGAAAGAATTAATAAGATCGATAAACCACTGGCCAGACTTATCCAAAAGAAAAGAGAAAGGACCCAAATTAATAAAATTATGAATGAAAGGGGAGACATCACGACTAACACCAAGGAAATAGAAACAATTATTAGAAATTATTATCAACAACTATATGCCAATAAACTGAGCAATCTGGATGAAATGGAGGCCTTCCTGGAAACCTATAAGCTGCTAAGACTGAAACAGGAAGAAATTGACAACCTGAATAAGCCAATATCCAGTAACGAGATTGAAGCAGTGATCAAAACTCTCCCCAAAAACAGGAGTCCAGGGCCTGATGGATTCCATGGGGAATTCTACCAAACATTCAAAGAAGAAATAATACCTATTCTCCTGAAGCTGTTTCAAAAAATAGAAACAGAAGGAAAACTTCCAGACTCATTCTATGAGGCCAGCATTACTTTAATCCCCAAACCAGGCTAAGACCCCATCAAAAAGGAGAATTTCAGACTGATATCCCTGATGAATATGGATTCCAAAATTCTCAACAAAATCCTAGCTAATAGGATCCAACAATATATTAAAAAGATCATCCACCATGACCAAGGGGTTTTATCTCTGGGATGCCAGGGTGGTTCAACATTTGCAAATCAATCAATGTGATAGAACACATTAATAAGAGGAGAGAGAAGAACCATATGGTCCTCTGATTTGATGCAGAAAAAGCATTTGACAAAATACAGCATCCTTTCCTGATTAAAACTCTTCAGAGTATAAGGATAGAGGGACTATTCCTCAAGTTCATAAAATCCATCTATGAATAACCCACAGCAAATATTATCCTCAATGGGGAAAAGCTGAGAGTCTTTCCCTTAAAATCAGGACCATGTCAAGGATGTCCACTCTCACCACTATTGTTCAACATAGTACTAAAGTCCTAGCAACAGCAATGAGACAACAAAAAGAAATAAAAGGTATTCAAATTGGCAAAGAAGAAGTCAAACTCTCTCTCTTTGCAGATGACATGATACTTTATGTGGAAAACCCAAAAGACTCCACCCCCAAATTACTAGAACTCATCCAGCAATTCAGTAATGTGGCAGGATACAAAATCAATGCACAGAGATCAGTTGCTTTCTTATATACTAACCATGCACTGTACAAAGAGAAATTAGAGAAACGATTCCATTTATAATAGTAGCAAGAACCATAAGATACCTTGGAATAAACCTAACCAAAGAGGTAAAGGATCTATACTCTAGGAACGACAGAACACTCATGAAAGAAATTGAAGAAGACACAAAAAGATGGAAAAATATTCCATGCTCATGGATCAGAAGAATAAACATTGTTAAAATGTCTATGCTACCCAGAGCAATCTATACCTTCAATGCCATCCTGATCAAAATTCCAATGACATTTTTCAAAGTGCTGGAACAAACAATCCTAAAATTTGTATGGAATCA
>NW_027771344.1:0-294 GCF_054177405.1 Leptonychotes weddellii | reverse complement strand
ATCCCAGGACCCTGGGATCATGACCTGAGCCGAAGGCAGACGCTTAATGACTGAGCCACCCAGGCACCCCTTCTTTTACTGGTTTCTTGAAGTGGAAGCTGAAGTCTTTGAGACCTTTCTTCTTTTCTAATATACATTTTTAGTGCTTTTTATTTCCTCCTAGATACTACTTCAGGTACACATTTTGATGTGTTGTGTTTCATTTTCATTGAGTTAAAAACAGTTTCTAATTTCTGTTCTGAGTTTTTGATCCATTTATTACATGTAAGTGTGTTGTTTAGTTTCCAAATACTT
>NW_027771343.1:0-294 GCF_054177405.1 Leptonychotes weddellii | reverse complement strand
TTTAAAAAAAAAAAAAAGAACCTTGGTTAAGTAAACATATTCGGGGACTGCTTCTAGATTGTGCAGTGCTGCCAGGTAATGAGCTTAATAAAGAGGTTAGTGTGTGTTTGGAGTACAATCTATACTGCTGGATTAGAGAAAATAGAGATCTGGAGGGGAATTGGATGAATTATGGGTTGCACAGAGCTTGCAGTTTTGTTTTTTAAATTCATGTGGGAGCTATTCAACATTGAAAAATTATAGTTTAAAATATTTTTAAACTAAGAAATGAGCTTCAATCAATTCTGTAAGATT
>NW_027771342.1:0-294 GCF_054177405.1 Leptonychotes weddellii | reverse complement strand
TGTTTGTTTGTTTGTTTTAAGTAGGCTCCACACCCAAGGTGGGGTCCTACGAAGGACCCTGAGATCAAGAGTTGTATGCTCTAGGGACTGAGCCAACCAGGCACCCCCTAAATGGTGATAGTTGGTTTTATTAAAAGAATATATGCTCAAGAGAAAACAATCCAAACAATTTAGAAACTACAAAGAAAACAAGCAATAAATCAACATCATAAGTGGGATTTTCTTTCTTTTTTTTCTTTTAGAGAGTGCAAGCCCCCAGGAGCAAGCAGGGGGGAGGTGGTGGGGGGAGGAGCA
>NW_027771341.1:0-294 GCF_054177405.1 Leptonychotes weddellii | reverse complement strand
TTCCCAGTATTGCACATGCGTCTTCGCCCTTCCTGGCCCCCCAGTGTCCTCCTCTGGTTAATTTCCCGGCCGTTGGCTGAGGTGCAGCCTCCCGCCTTTGTTTTTGTTCTTGTAATTTAATTTTATTTTATTATGTTATGTTAGTCACCATCAATACATCATTAGTTTTTGATGTAGTGATGCACGATTCATTGTTTTTGTATAACACCCAGTGCCCTCCTTAATACCCATCATGGGGCTAACTCATCCCCCCACCCCCCTCCCCTCTAAAACCCTCAGATTGTTTCTCAGAGT
>NW_027771340.1:0-294 GCF_054177405.1 Leptonychotes weddellii | reverse complement strand
TCTTGACATTCTTGTCCCTGTAGTCTACCATTAATATAAAAGGCAGAGTCAGCTTTTGGAAATGAAGTCATATCATGCTGTTCCTCTTCTTAAAGCCCTCCGATTGCTCTCTATCCCATGCAGAACAATATAGTGGCCTCTAAAGTCCCTACTATCTATATCACCACCACCACCATCACCACCACCACCACCACCACCACCATCACCACCACCACCACCACCACCAGCACCACCGTCACCACCACCATGACAACCATCACCACCACCATCAGCACCACCATCACCACCACCATC
>NW_027771339.1:0-294 GCF_054177405.1 Leptonychotes weddellii | reverse complement strand
TTCTGTATTTTTTTTTTCTGTCAACACTGAATTTCTAATATTTCTAAGAATTTCTAAGACACGCATATGTAATATATATATGTATGTACATATATTACACATACACACATATGTACACATATGTGTGTATTACATATATGTGTCTTATCTACATTATACAAATTATGCATGTTGTATTATGTATAATATATATTACATATATATAATATGTATACACTTATATATGTCATATAAGTATGACATATTTTTTTAGTTTTACTCATTGATAGCTCATTGTCTTGTCTTGTGTATTTT
>NW_027771338.1:0-294 GCF_054177405.1 Leptonychotes weddellii | reverse complement strand
GGTGCCTGGGTGGCTCAGTTGGTTAAGCCACTGCCTTCGGCTCAGGTCATGATCCTGGAGTCCCTGGATCGAGTCCCGCATCGGGCTCCCTGCATGGCAGGGAGTCTGCTTCTCCCTCTGACCCTCCCCCCTCTCATGTGCTCTCTGTCTCTCTCATTCTCTGTCTCAAATAAATAAATAAAATCTTTAAAAAAAAAAAGAAAAATAGATTTAAAGTATTACACCAATGTTAAATTTTTGAAACTGATAAATGAACTATTATTATGTAAGAGAGCACCATGATTCTTAGGAAAT
>NW_027771337.1:0-294 GCF_054177405.1 Leptonychotes weddellii | reverse complement strand
TTGCCGGGGGCCTCGAAGAGAGCATCCCCTCCCTCCTTGGAGGGCTGAGGCTGGGACCACAGAAAGGCCTGGGCTCTGGGTTCTGAAGGGGCCCCAAGCAGGCTCCCAGCTGTCAGTCCCTGTCAGGACGCAGGACGAGCACAGGACGGGAGGAAGACACAGAGCAGAGGTCTTGGGGAAGCGACAGGCCAGTCCCATCTGGGGGGAGACTCCCAATCCCAGAATGTCACAGCTGGAGGGTCTTCGAGGGGACCTTTCACAGAGGATGGGCTCCCTCGGGGGGGAACTTGTCCC
>NW_027771336.1:0-294 GCF_054177405.1 Leptonychotes weddellii | reverse complement strand
TAAGACCCTTCATGGTGAGTCCAATTCACAATCTGGTAACCTGTTATAAATTAGAATATCTTCTTGGGAAGGATAGTATTCAGCTTCTGAAATACCACAATCTGGTAACCTGTTATAAATTAGAATATCTTCTGGGGAAGGATAGTATTCAGCTTCTGAAATAACTGCTCAAAGATACTTTATGGCACATCAGTTAGAGGCACAGGGTTTGGAGTCAAACAAATGAGTTAAAATTTCAAGTGAACATCATGTAACTTCGGGTAAATTACTTAACATTACAAAGCCTGTTTGTTT
>NW_027771335.1:0-294 GCF_054177405.1 Leptonychotes weddellii | reverse complement strand
GTGTGTCATGTTTAAAATAAGATCACCTTCTTTGTGAACAAAAATCATATTATTTCTTCCTTTGTACAATTTTGATGGCTTTGCTTTTCTTCTTCTTCTTCTTCTTCTTCTTCTTCTTCTTCTTCTTCTTCTTCTTCTTCTTCTTCTTCTTCTTCTTCTTCTTCTTTCTGCTTCTGCTTCTGCTTCTTCTTCTTCTTCTTCTTCTGCTTCTTCTTCACTGGTTAATTGCTCTGTCTGGAGCTTGGAATGCTGTGTGTAAGGAAGTTAAAAAAGCAGGCATTCTTGTCTTGTTCT
>NW_027771334.1:0-3803 GCF_054177405.1 Leptonychotes weddellii | reverse complement strand
AATGGAAGTTCTTTATTACATCTTCACTTTAGCTAAAAGCATGCCGGGATGTAGAGGGAGGGAGGGAGGTAGAGAGGAAGGGAGGGAGGGAGGGAGAGAGGGAGAGAGGGAGGGAGGCAGGGGAAGAGGGAGGGAGAGAGGGAGGGAGGGAGGGGAAGAGGGAGGGAGAGAGGGAGGGAGGGAGGGGAAGAGGGAGGGAGGGAGAGACTTGCCCAAGATTGCAGGGCTGAGTCAGGGCTTGAACTTTTCCACTATATCAGTTGCCCCCAACTGTCCTAGGAGATAGGAAAGAAATGAACTACCCCGAGAAAGAATCTCTTATCCCTTAGGTAATTGGCCTGGAAGCTGGATGACCACCTATAGGGAATGCCATAGTGGAGGTCCATGCTTTGGAGTCACAGGAACTAGACTACATTGGCTTCTTAGAAAAATTCAAAGCCTGGGACACCTGGGTGGCTCAGTCGGTAAAGCGTTTGCCTTCGGCTCAGGTCATGATCCCAGGGTCCTGGGATCAAGCCCCTCATCGGGCTCCCTGTTCCACGTGGGGCCTGCTTCTCCCTCTCCCTCTGCCTGCCGCTCCCCCTGCTTGTGCTATCCCTCTCTCCATCAAATAAATAAATAAAATCTTAAAAAAAAAAGAGAGAAAAATTCAAATCCAGAGAA
The DNA here is from genome assembly GCF_054177405.1 of Leptonychotes weddellii. Lineage (NCBI taxonomy): Eukaryota > Metazoa > Chordata > Mammalia > Carnivora > Phocidae > Leptonychotes > Leptonychotes weddellii. The sequence continues at coordinate 3,140 of NW_027771334.1, read as the reverse complement.
TCCATGATGCCACATTAGAGGATAGGGAAAGCATGGATGGGTATGACTTGAGGTGTCTCTCCTCACACTGGGATTTCTTTTCCACATTCCTGTGGAAGACTCGTTCATTTGGAGATCTTGGTAGGGTAATTCCTTTTCAGGAATTTCAGTCACCAAAACATTCTCCTAGTTAAACTTCTATTCAGGCCTAAATTCCACAGGTTTCTTTATCATCTGGATTTTCTGCGGTGACTCTTCTGGTCACCGAAGCTTTGAACTTCTGATCCATGATACCCTTAGTGATGAGGAGAAGCTACAATTCCTGGGACTTGCTTTCCCCATTAACAATGCAATAGTCCTTTGAAAAGGAGGCAGCCTCTACAGCACGAGTATGGTCCCTCCCTGTGAGGTAATTTTGTGTTTTCATAGGGACAGCGCCACAACACCACGAGAAAGTGATCTGCAGCTTCACATAGGCCACTCTTAGCCTAGAGTTCAACCTAAATCTTAAAGTGCAATGATACTGGCTTTCCTCAGAAAGGGCAAACTATGTCTGACCCAATCTAACCCTACCATGGTTCAGAGATCCCCGTCATGACATACAATACCCCTTTCACCATAGTAAGCTATAAAATCTGGAGTGCAAAAAGTCAAAGAGGTTTGTTCCCAGGTATTTCTTTTTTTTTCTCATTAAGTCACTGAGAATCATAGGCAAAATATTTGGGACTCTCTATGATGTATTTCAACATATCCACCACTGGCTATGGAGGATTGTATCCTAGATATACTTCTGCTATATGGGAGACTCAATGGTGCCCAGAGGTTGGCATCCCACCAAATGCAGCAAAGCATCTGGAGAGCTCTTATTTGCAAGGCTTTGAACATGTAGACACATACTACTGGGAAATGTCCACAAGCAAACCATCACATGCTAACCTGCGGAAAGCCCAGGTAGGGCCGGCCCATCACCATGTAAGCTTGACCACTAGATAGGAGAAATCGGAGTCATGAACCTCTATTTCTCCGATACCTACACAAGAAGAACTGGCCAAATCAGGTCATAGCAAAAATGCAGGCTGTGCTTTCAGATCAGTTTTCTTATTGAGGGTGTTATACCTTACAGGGTGATATAAGACTTTTTATAAGTTAGACCATCCATGAAATTGTTTAAAAAAAAAAATCCGGTCTTAAAGAAACGAAGTAGAACAATATAATACTAATTAAAAAAAAAAGATATAACATGGGCCTTAGTGTACTAGAAATGTACTTCAAATTAATGGCACTATTACATGAATCAGATTCTGTTGTTGGCAAGCATATTTACTGCCTTGAAGGTTTTTGAACTAGTTTATAAAGCTAATAGGTGCTGGTCTACCTGGAAATTTGGGGGTGCTATTTTGCCCAAAGCAACAAAATGAGGGACTTAGAATATCTGTCCCCCTGGGATTCTTTCTAGACATACACGAAGCCACTAAATTCAAAATGAAAGCAAGAGGAAAATACCAAATTGCGTACATTCCATTAACATATACTGATCAAATACCTCCAAGACATCAGCCAAAAAAGGAGCCAAATACGCCGTGCCCCTACCCTAGCATTCCTGCCCCACCCCCTCACTGTGTTAAAAAAGAAGTCCCCCAAATAAGCAAAGAGTAGAGACCATGAATGCTGTGCAGTAGTCATTCAGTGAAAAACCAAATTAACACTAATTATATTCTGGCTTGCTGTGGTGCAGCCAGTGTGACTTCACAAGGGAAAATGGCATCCGTGGCACTAGGTGGCATCATTCTGACACATTTACAGACCATTAGCCAGCGCTAATATCATTTCAAAGGGCTGGTGTCAAAGCGGGGAGGGCACCCAAGGAGCACCACTCAGTCCTGTGTGATCTGTGATTGCAAACTGAGGGCACCCAGTGGAGAGGAAGGGCTTGCACTAGGGTTGGGGGTCCCTGCCTAGCTTACCTGGCTCCCTCCATGTAGGTCACTCAGGGCAGGTTGTGTCCTCAGGCATATAAAAAGCTTCTAGAAACTTCTCCTTTTTTGAGGGGGGCAGGGTGGGGGTCTTGTCAGTAAATGCCCTTGCCTCATTAACTCATAGAAAGAGGGAAGTTCTTCCTCGGTGCCTGAGACTAATGGCCACGTGATGCAGATGCTTCCTGGGTGAGAGCGGTAGTTTGTTTCCATAATTGGAGTTTCAGAAGTAGGCCCCCTTAGCCTAGCAGGCTTCTACCAGGGGGAGGTGGGCAGGTTGACTGTGACCTAAAGGAGATGCTAGACTGGTGGGGAACTCATGGGTTGTTATCCATGGGTTTCAGAGAACTAGGGCAGGAGAATCTGCCACTCACAGTATGGTCCACGACCAGCAAGCAGGGCATCCCTGGGGACCTGTTAGACATGCAGTCTCAAGCCACAGCTCTTCTAAGTCAGAATCTACATTTCAGTGAGATCCCTGGGTGATTCCCCTGTGCATATTAACATTTAAAAGGCACTAGGTCTGGTGCTTTACTCCTGACCCAAAGGATGCTTTCTAAGAGAAGGGGATTTTTTTTTTTTTTTTTAATGAATTTCTACACTCAAAGCTCTTGGATTTTCTTAGACCCAGACAGACCTCCACCAAATCTCTTCTATCTGCCTTATGTCCTCTTTTACCAATGTATCCCTCTCCCTCCTTCTACACACCCAGATCATACACGCTGCCTTCATGGCCATCTGGATCCTGCCAGCAACAGGCCCATTCTGCAGTTAAAGCAGTTGAAAAGTAGAAAAAGCACCCAATTTAGACCAATTTAGATCATAACAACTGAATCCAGACCTTGGTTCTGCAGAATCCTGAAAAGTAAGTCTTTCCGTTTCCTCTAATAACACCCTGGATGTTTTCCTGGATGCAGAGATGAAATCGCGTATGCAAAAGAACTTTATGAGCTGTAAAGCGTTAAAGATAAACCTAAGGTCATGTTCCCCAAGGAGCTATTTTTGAACATATGCTATTCATAAAGGTGGCAATATTGTATAAAGTTTAAGGGCGTGGGCTCAGAGCAGATTGCTGGGGTTCTTTTTTTTTTTTTTTTAAAGATTTTATTTATTTTTTAGAGAGCGAGCGAGAGAGAAACAGCATGAGAGGGGAGAGGGTCAGAGGGAGAAGCAGGCTCCCCGCTGAGC
>NW_027771333.1:0-294 GCF_054177405.1 Leptonychotes weddellii | reverse complement strand
GGTTCAAAATCATTATAATTTGTTGGGTTTAATGTAGAGCATGACATCAGCCATAATATCTGGTTTGCTAAAATGTGCCTGTGATGAAGCTTGCATTGGTAGGGACATCTGAGACTGGTTTGCTAAACTGTAACATAGGCCGCTGGGGGCAGGGAAGTTTTCAGAGGAGGGTGTAGGCCTTTGGAATGTCCAGGCAGGCGTAACCACTCTGCTACTGGAATGCCACCAGGGAGTTGCCTTCCCCAAGCTCTCTTAGCCCGAAAAACCACCCTGTGTTCTAAGAGATGTATGCAT
>NW_027771332.1:0-294 GCF_054177405.1 Leptonychotes weddellii | reverse complement strand
TGTATTATTTAAAAAAAAAATATTTGGGGGGATAATCTGAGACTCTGGCAAATAGCCTGCTACTCCTTAAAGTGTTTTACTTATACCAAAGCCAAGCTGAAGGATAAGTAACATCCTTAAATCAGAAAGAAATGAACTTGTAGATCTTTTCTCTTCCATTTTCAGTTTTTTGAGTCAACTCTCCTCTTGTTTTACTCTGCTTTGAATGCCTTTTAGGGTCTTAGTTTTATCAAATATTCTATCCAAATTTTTAGAATTGTTGTCTGTGGGAATGGCCATGTGTCCACTTTGCTT
>NW_027771331.1:0-294 GCF_054177405.1 Leptonychotes weddellii | reverse complement strand
TTAATTTTCATACATCAAGATGAATATGTTTCTTTCACCCTGAGAAGGATACAATCATTGAAACATAGATATCTAAACTCATTGAATGATAAAGAAAGTGTCAGAGGTGACTGGCCAGAAGTGGGGAATGAGGGTAAGGACAGAACTGAAAGAAATTGTGATGGAAAATGGGTATGTGAAGGATAGGGTCTTACTTGGAATGATATAGGGCAGTACCCATTGGTCTGTCCCTGAGAAAGGAAAAAGGAAAGTGATCTGGATTCACTTGCCAAACCGATGGTATGTGAAGAGAGA
>NW_027771330.1:0-294 GCF_054177405.1 Leptonychotes weddellii | reverse complement strand
TATTAGTTTCAGGGATAGAATTTAGTGACTCATCAGTTGCACATAACACCCAGTGCTCATTACATCAAGTGCCCTCCTTCATGCCCATCATCCACTTACCCCATCCACCCACCCACCTCCCCTCCAGCAACCCTTAGTTTGTTTCCTACAGTTAAGATTCCCTTATGGTTTGCCTCCCTCTCTGTTTTTATCCTATTTTATTTTTCCTTCCCTTCCCCTATGTTCATCTGTTTTGTTTCCTAAATTCCACATAGGAGTGAAATCATATGGCTTTGTCTTTCTCTGACTTATGTC
>NW_027771329.1:0-294 GCF_054177405.1 Leptonychotes weddellii | reverse complement strand
CTCTGGCCCTCCCCCCTCTCATGTGTGCTCTCTCTCATTCTCTCTCTCTCAAATAAATAAATAAAATCTTAAAAAAAAAAAAAAAACTATCTAAAAAAAAAAAAAAAGATGCTGATATATTTAAAGTTCACCTGATTTTCCACAATTCTAAATATGAGGAAACTACTCACTTGCACTTTTTCCTTTCAGCAACGACACTATAATAGTTGTAAATATAATAACTCTGTGGCACTTTCTGATATTATATGGTATCGGTTTATTTGTACTTTTTAAGTCCTCAGCAATTCAGTAACT
>NW_027771328.1:0-294 GCF_054177405.1 Leptonychotes weddellii | reverse complement strand
TGTTAAATGACTTCATTGACTCTCCTGGTGGACATACATGTACATGCGTGCTAGACTCCCAAGGAGAACATGAGGCTCCTTTGGGAAGGAAGTAGGTCTCTCCCTTTGCTGATGTTCCTCCAGTGCCTGCTATGGAGGGCTGTGCTCTCAGCTGGAAGTGACTTCCTTGGCTGACCAATCAATTGATTAACAAACTAGGCGTAGGGATGGACTTTCATGGACATAGAAATATGTCTTCTAGTCTCTTAATGTCTATGACATGCCTGTGAGATCCCTGGAGTTGGCATCTATAGA
>NW_027771327.1:0-294 GCF_054177405.1 Leptonychotes weddellii | reverse complement strand
GGAGTAATGTTGACCCGTTCTTGTATTCCAAAACTAAGCCACACTCAATAGTATCTATATCTGTAGATCTACACACACATACACACACACACATATGTGTACATATATACCCGTGTATGTACATATATGTGTAGGTATTATATGTAGAAAGAAGTAGACAGTGCGTATAAATATATTAGGCAGGTGATACGTAGATACACAGAGAGAATTCCAGAGGGTCCACGTGTCCGTTTCCACTTGCCTCATTGGAATCCCAGTATGAGAGACTGCACTGCGCTTCTAATATAAACCACT
>NW_027771326.1:0-294 GCF_054177405.1 Leptonychotes weddellii | reverse complement strand
TTCCATCTCCATTACCCTCAGAGTGTGAAAAACTTTAGTGACCAAGTGGTTCATTTTCCCTATTTTACTGATGAGGCAATTGGGACACTGGTGAATATTTGGGTTTCCAGTCTCCAGTCTCTGTGTACTTACGAAGCTTGGAAGTCACCATCCTGTCCTAACAACAAGTAAAAACCTGAACAAACTGAAAAATCAACAACTCTTCTTAGATCCTTAAGAGAAGAGAGGTCATAAGGCAGACCTCTATCCCCCAAACTGGAGTAAATACAGAGAATCACAGCTTAAAGGAGCAGA
>NW_027771325.1:0-294 GCF_054177405.1 Leptonychotes weddellii | reverse complement strand
TTTAAATAGTTCTTTCAATATGTTTTATGGAAACAGATGGTTGCAAAAGTAGACAGAGATGAATGAATAAACAAGGAAAACCTATCTGTAGGAGGAGGAGAGAAGGAAGTGGAAAATACTGGGTTTCTCCTATTAGGAAAATCAAAAGAATTTATTGAGACCATGGACATGTGGTAGACTCTCACTTGGAAATTTTTCTGCATTTCTCTTCAGACAACAAAGGGAAATGATAATGGGGACATAAAATGGGAAAAAATGTTTCACTTGAAACAACTGGAGAGCTGGTTGGTAAGC
>NW_027771324.1:0-294 GCF_054177405.1 Leptonychotes weddellii | reverse complement strand
GAGAAAGTGCCACAGAGATGAAGGGAACCCCTCAAATTCATCATAGCACGAGGAACAAGGGCACATCGTAAAGCGCACGGTCATCTACATCTACGGCCAGGACTGAATTAGAACTGTGCAAAGTGTACATTTTTTTTCTAGTTTTATGAGAGGAACTAAAAACATTTTTGATTCTTTATTTAAAAAACAACAACATCAACCACAACGGAAAATGCAATCCTAAGCCAGGACCAAAATGCTTATCTTCCATTTCCTTCAATTCCTTGAACCAGAAAGCTACTGTTTCCCAAACTG
>NW_027771323.1:0-3804 GCF_054177405.1 Leptonychotes weddellii | reverse complement strand
CCGATATCCCCCCCTTCATTTTTCCCTTCCTACTATCTTCTTTTTTTTTTTTAACATATAATGTATTATTTGTTTCAGAGGTACAGGTCTGTGATTCAACAGTCTTACACAATTCACAGCGCTCACCATAGCACATACCCTCCCCAATGTTTATCACCCAGCCACCCCATCCCTTCCACCCCCCCACCACTCCAACAACCCTCAGTTTGTTTCCTGAGATTAAGAATTCCTCATATCAGTGAGATCATATGATACATGTCTTTCTCTGATTGACTTATTTTGCTTAGCATAATACCCCCTAGTTCCATCCACATCATTGCAAATGGCAAGATTTTGGGGTTTTTTTTGATGGCTGCATAATATTCCATTGTGTATACATATCACATCTTCTTTATCCATTCATCTGTTGACGGACATCTTGGCTCTAAGATACAAAGGTAGTGATCTGAAGGGGTATGTGCACCCCAATGTTTATAGCAGCAATATCCACAATAGCCAAACTATGGAAAGAGCCAAGACGTCCATCAACTCAAAATAATGTTTTAAAGAGAGAGAAAACTTGGAGAAACTCCTACTTTTAGAGGCTTGCAGGTGTCAGAAAAAGGAGCAAAGAGAGTGAGGAGAACCAATATAATGCAGTGTAAGGATGTCAAATGAAGAATAAAATTTTTTTTTAAAGATTTTATTTATTTATTTGAGACAGAAAGAATGAGAGACAGAGAGCATGAGAGGGAGGAGGGTCAGAGGGAGAAGCAGACTCCCTGCCAAGCAGGGAGCCCGATGCGGGACTCGATCCCGGGACTCCAGGATCATGACCTGAGCCGAAGGCAGTCGCTTAACCAACTGAGCCACCCAGGCGCCCGAAGAATAAAATTTTATCATCAAATGCCAGGGAAGTTCAGAAGAATAAAAACTGAGGCAAGGCTATCACATACGGTGATTAAGAATACAAATTATTAAAGGGCAGTTTTAGTGGTTTAGCAGGGACAAATTATACAAGATGTTCAGATAGGAGTAGGTGGTGAGGAAGGGGAGACTACAAAGACAAATGAGTTAAAAAACACTGCCAATCAAGTTGAGGAGAAGATTAACACAATAAAAAGAAGATATTTGATTGTTCTGATGGTGGTAGGAGGTTTTTATTTACGATGGGGAGATGTGAGAAAAGGCAGTGAAAAGATATAGTGATGAGGGGCGGACAGAGAGGAAGGAAATAACTACATTCTGGAATCCTTGACTATCTATGTAGATAGGTTAAGATAGCTAAGTAAAATCTATTAATTTTACTCAAAAATAATAGTTTAGCTCTAGCATTCAACTATTCTGTTTAAGAACATATTATAGTATATTACCTCAAAGGACAAAAATTTAATGAAAAAAAATCCCCAAATATTATTGAGAAATAAAGACTGCCTTTTCTTTCATCTCTCTGCATCTGTGTCTGTCTGTCTGTCTGTCTCTCTCACACACACACAGACACAAACACAGCCATGAAAATTTCAAAATACTTCTTTGACTATTTTTCCAGGCAAATGGTTTGATGAGCCAAGTCAACTACATATTGACCTCAAAATTATTTCACACAAGCAAGTAAATTAAGTAAAATGCAAGTATTTTCAATGTTGAAGCCTGATCCTAGGTCCTGAAAGAGCAAAAGCTTTGCATTCAAAAATTAGAATAGGACCCATTTTATGCCAACCTGATTTCTTATTTAAATGGTTCTTTATAAATTTGGATTTCCTTTGCTTATCATTTTGGCCTCTTGCCCTTTATTATGTGTAGTAGAATTAAAGAGTAAATGTCTATCAGTCAAAGATATTTTCCCTTGAAAAAGCAAAATTTCAGTTCAGAGATAGAGAATGCTTGTTAAGTTTGTTTTATCAGTTTAGCCTTTAACATAACTACCTACTCAAAGGTTTTTGTGTGTATTCAATGAGATAGAGCTTTTCTTTCTATTGCTAACTACTGAAATAAGAAAAATACTGTGGCATTTGATAGAGACATAGCAAAATTAGAATTTTTCAGAGAAATTAAAATGTTTCTTATAAAAATAAATGAATAAACTGCCTGAAAAAAGAATGTCATTGCCTATAATTAACGATCTCTATGTGAGATATCTGTGATTCCTAACACACACACACACACACACACACACACACACACCTTGAACAACTACTTGTAGTTCTTGGAATACACTGTGGTTTTCACACTTGTGGGCTTTGGACAGTTTCTGTCCCTTTGTCTATAATTCTTTCAAGTTGCCTGGCCAACTCCTACTGCCATTCAACACTTAGTTCAATTAATTCCATGTCTGGGAAAAGTTTTGCTGAGTCACTCAGGCAAAATAAGCTCTAATCATATCTTATACATTCCTTTACTATCATCATCTGTTTGTTATATGCCCAATACTTTGCATGGTACCTAACACACATAGGAGCTCCACATTTGTTGGCTGAATGAATGAAGCACTGATTAACCTATCTGGATGCGGGGAAGTGGAAAAGGGAGACTGGGCCTGGAGTGACTTTTTATTAAAAAGATGTAGTTCCCTAAATGTACAATTTAAAGGATATCATGTGTGGTAGGCCAAATAATGGCTACCAAAGATATCCAGGCCCTAATCCCCGAAACCTGTGAGTATTGATTTATGTGGCAGAAGAGACTTGGCAGAGGTGATTCAATTAAGGATCTTGAGATGGGGTGATTATCCTGGACTATTTAGATGGGCCAAATGATGTAACCACAAGCTCCCTAAAAGGAGCTAGAGGGAAATTTGACATAAGAGGGAGAAGTCAATGTAATGATGGAAGCAGTGGTAGAAACGGTGATGAGAAGAGGGCCTGTGAACCTAGCAATGAGGACAACCTCCAGAAGCTGGGATAAGCAAAGGAACATATACTCCCCCTGCAGCCTCTGGAGGAATGCAGTCCTGAAGGCACCTTGATTTTAGCCCAGTGAGGTTCATACTGGACTTCTGACCTCCAGGTAAGAGAATAAATGCACATTGTTTTAACCTACCAAGTTTATGGTAATTTGTTACAGCAGCAATAGGAAACCAATATACCATGGACGCTCCATTCTCCCTCTAGATTTCCAGGTGCCCTTACACCTAGGTCTGGCATAGTGTCTGGAGTGGAAAGGAATCAGTACTAGTTTAGGAGCCAAAAGACCTAGGCTCAAGTCTTGATCTACCGATTTTTAGCAGGACATTTTTGTCAGACATAGATGGACCCACAGGGTATTATGTTAAGTGAAATAAATCTGACTGAGAAAGACAAATACCATATGATTTCACTCATATGTGGAATCTAAGAAAACAAATGAATAAACAAACAAAAAGCAGAGTCAGACCTATAAATATAGAAAACAAACTAATGGTTCCCACAGGTGAGAGAGTGGAGGGATGGGCAAAATGGGTGAAGAGGAGTGGGAGATACAGGCTTCCAGTTATGGAATGAATAAGTCATGGGGATGAAAGGTACAGCATAGGGGATATAGTCAATGGTACTGTAAAAGCATTGTATAGTGACAGATGGGAGCTACACTTGTGGTGAACATATAGCATAATGATAGACTTGTCAAATCACAGGCTGTACACCCGAAACTAATGTCACATTGAGTGTCAACTATGCTCAAAAAATTTTTTTAAAAATATATCATTGCAGATGATATGATACTTTATGTGGAAAACCCAAAAGACTCCACCCCAAAACTGCTAGAACTCATACAGGAATTCAGTAAAGTGGCAGGATATAAAATCAATGCACAGAAGTCAGTGGCATTCCTATACACCAACAACAAGAC
>NW_027771322.1:0-294 GCF_054177405.1 Leptonychotes weddellii | reverse complement strand
CAGTTGGAACTAATAAATGAACTCAGTAAAGTTGTAGGACACAAAATCAATATGCAAAAATATGTTGTAGTTTTATATGCTAACAACAAACAGAAAGAGAAATTAGGAAAACAATTCCACTTATAATTGCATCAAAAAGAATAAAATACCTAGGAATAAACTTAACGAAGGAGGTGGAAGACCTTTCCACTGAAAACTACAGCACATTGATGAAAGATATTGAAGAAGACATAAATTAATGGGAAGATATTCCATACTCAAGAATTAGAAGAATTAATTTATTGAAATGTCCAT
>NW_027771321.1:0-294 GCF_054177405.1 Leptonychotes weddellii | reverse complement strand
TCTTATGATGCTAATAATTATAAAATGCACAAGCCTTATACACAGTTTTGTAATTCTCTTTCTCAACTGTCCAATTCAAACAAGCAAATTTAAAATTAAATACATTATGGAGACACAGGTCACTGTATCACAACCGAATCACCCATGTCTCATTAACCACCACTCACCCAGATCTGGGTTCCCCTTCTTTCTCCCTCCGGAGGATTTCTGTCTATTAATCTGTTCATGTCTTTCTCTTTCCTGATTCTCTCCACTGTTTCTCCTTTCCTGTGATTCCCCCGTCTCCTCCCTTGC
>NW_027771320.1:0-294 GCF_054177405.1 Leptonychotes weddellii | reverse complement strand
GGTGGCCAGCGTCTGGGTGGCCGCGCACCGTTCGTAGGTGGGTTTTCCTGCTGTCGGGCCGGTACCTGGGAGTGGATTCGCAGGGTCGTGTGAGGCCTGCCACACCGTCTCCGCGGTGCTGCCCCATCTGGGGTTCCCGCCCACAGTGTGTGAAGGTTCCAGTCGCTCCGCGTCCTCACCAGCGCTGGTGACTGCTTGTCTTTTTGCCTCTTGCCATCCCAGTGGGCGTGACGTGGTCTCTTTCCTTGTATAAGGGGTGAGATTTGAACTGTGGTCTTTCTGCAACCCGCCCCC
>NW_027771319.1:0-294 GCF_054177405.1 Leptonychotes weddellii | reverse complement strand
TGAGGGGAGCGATGAAAGCGTGGAAAATTTTAATTTGGATTTTCAAAACAATAAAACAATGAAGCCCAAAGGAGGGGTTTCCAACTCTTCCGAGTGGAGGTAATTTCCATTTGGCCAAAATTTAGTACATGGATGAGTCACCTAGCAGAAGCTAAGGGGAGGAAGGAGGAGAGAGAGGAGCTTAGTTATAGAAATCTACTAAGTAAGGCTTGACCCTTCGTCTGCTTATTCAAGTGAAGACCCTCAACTTCATAGCTATTAGCTCAGTTGTCCATTCTTCTACTTGTCCAGTCC
>NW_027771318.1:0-294 GCF_054177405.1 Leptonychotes weddellii | reverse complement strand
CCGTCTTTTGCATAAGCGGTTACTCTTACCATTCATTTATTCTTTTGACAGAAATGTACTGAATTCTGACTATGTCCCAAACACTATGTCAACCGTGAGGGACACAAATGGTGAACAAAATCAGAAAGAGTCCCTGTTTCTGTGGAGCTTTCCAGGTAGAGGCCACAGATGTGAAACAAAATAATCACAGTGATAAAAGTACGATTGTACTCAATCAGAAAGAAATATAAGTCTGTGAGCGTTGAAACTAAGGAAACGGACTGAGGAGGAATCTGGAGCAGAATCTGAAGGGTG
>NW_027771317.1:0-294 GCF_054177405.1 Leptonychotes weddellii | reverse complement strand
CTACATCAAAAACTAATGATGTAATGTATGGTGATGAACATAACATAATAAAAAAATAATAAAAAAATTAATTTGCTTTCACTAAAAAATAAATTAATTAATTAAATTAAATTCCCCTTCTTTCTGCCGTAACAACAAATTTTAAGTTATTGTCTTATGGCCAAATTATGACTAGTTCTCGGGCTACTTAGTGGAAAATCCACTTATATACAGTCCTTTTGACAAACTTCCCATGGAAGATAAGAAGTAAAGCTGCATTTAGCTCTCTTCTCCACAGATCTCAAATGTAAAACG
>NW_027771316.1:0-294 GCF_054177405.1 Leptonychotes weddellii | reverse complement strand
TATACACATATATATATTAAAATATGAGTTTACTACTCTGGGACTGAAGCATCACTCCAGGAGGCACAGCCTAGAGGTGTTACCTGTGTAATCATTTTTTTTTTTTAATGGGAAAAGACTGATTGGTATACTGGACTCCAAATGTTTTTATTCAAATACAGGAAATGTAGGAAGTGCTTTTCCCTTAAGACTTGTCTTAAGAGTTTAGAAGCACTAAATTTAGCTCCCTATAAATATGTTTGGTTTTTTCAGAAAAATCTTCTCTCTTACCAGGAAGTGTTGTAGTGATAGGGT